>NC_140992.1:104237503-104426406 GCF_052327205.1 Somniosus microcephalus
GGAAGGAGAGAGAGAGAGGGGAAGGAGAGAGGAGAGAGAGGGGGAAGGAGAGAGAGAGAGGGGGGAAGGAGAGAGAGAGAGAGGGGGAAGGAGAGAGAGAGAGAGGGGGAAGGAGAGAGAGAGAGAGGGGGAAGGAGAGAGAGAGAGAGGGGGAAGGAGAGAGAGAGAGAGGGGGAAGGAGAGAGAGCGGGGGAAGGAGAGAGAGAGACAGAGAGGGAAGGGAGAGACAGAGAGAGGGAAGGAGAGAGAGAGAGAGAGAAGAGAGAGGAGAGAGAGAGGGAGAAGGAGAGAGAGAGAGAGAGAGAGAGAGGGAAGGAGAGAGAGAGAGAGAGAGAGAGAGAGGGAAGGAGAGAGAGAGAGAGAGAGAGAGAGAGGGGGAAGGGGAGAGAGAGAGAGAGAGAGAGAGAGGGAAGGAGAGATACAGAGAGAGAGAGGGAAGGAGAGAGAGAGAGAGGGGAGGAGAGAGAGAGGGAAGGAGAGAGAGAGAGAGAGGGGGAAGGAGAGAGAGAGAGGGGGAAGGAGAGAGAGAGGGAAGGAAAGAGTGAGGAAGGAGATAGAGAAGAGAGGAAGACACCCCGGGGAAGGGGCTGGACTCAGAGCCCGGTGGGTGAAGAAGAGCGGCCGCCATTGTGTGAGGTCGGCGGGAAGTTTGAATCGCGGCGGCCGAAGGAAGGAAGGAAGGAAGGAAGGAAGGAAGAAGGCGAGATTGTGGGTTTAAAATTTTTAAAAAAGGATCCAGAGAAAGGAGATGTAGGTGAAGCCGGAGGTTCTCATCGCTCGGGCTGTGTGTGTGTTGTGTGAGGAGGCGGAGACTCTCTGCAGCCCCGCCGGACTCCATCTGAGGTGAGTCTCTCTCTCTCTCTGCGCTTTGCTAAAGCTCTAAGCTCGGGGATTGAAGTTGATGCGGTAGGCCGAGGATCCCCAGCCTCCTCCTCCTCTTTCACACTGAGTGTGAGTTGAGCCCAGCCCTCCCCCCCGGGTGTGTGGGGGGTGATTGGCCGGGGGCGGGGAGGAAGGAGGGAATGGCGCCGAGTCTCTCTCACAGACCCCCGAGCCCTGCCGGGCTGTAATAGAGCCGGCTTCCCTCTCCCCCGGGCTCTCGGGCCACGCGGTTGAGACCGCGGGGAAGGGGTAGCACTCAGAGCCCGGCCTTGGTGACCCGGAGCCCCCGTGCGTGGCGGCTCCCGCTCTGGACCGCCGCCGCCAGCTCACCTGCTCGTTTTCAGTTGGGCTGATCCCTGATGAGCTCCCGCTCCGGGCCCCCGACAACGGCGGGCTGACCCCTGATGAGCTCCCGCTCCGGTTTTTCCCGCTCCCGCACTAACGGCAGGCTGTAGGATTAGGCCCCGCCCACACACACCATGAAATGCCCCCCGTGATGCAGCGCGCTTCCCCCGTAGATGGTCAACCATCACGTCACTCAACGTTAATGAGCGGATACGTCACTCAACGCTAATGAGCGGATTTTTACCGTTTTTTGAAGGTTTTTCCAAAAAGTAAATACACCTATGACACTCCCCTAATCATAAGCTTTCTTTTGATATAACATGTGTAGGTACGCTCTATAACTTTTGAGTTAAGCATGGACATACACACAGGCAGACAGACAGACACCACCATCCATTTATATATGTCTATAGATAATAAAGATTATACATATGCATATACAAACATACATATACACACATATATACAAAATTAAACCCTGTTATTAAGCTCTTGGATAGATTGCAATCTCTTTTAGAGAGCAGTATTTTCAAAATCCTCATTTTGTTCTGCTCTCTGGGCAATTTCTGATCTCGAAGGAGATAATCCAAACTCAGACTGATGAAACCTTCAAACCAAAGGTCACTTTCCTCGTTTCCAAGACCATTTATCCCTATATATTTCCGATGCTCAGATGGACATCTGACATTCGGCACTGTCTGACAGAGGTTCATTCATTTCCACGAGCACAATCGTACTCTCATTCCAAAACTGCACAAATGAAAAGGAAGGGTAATGGATCAATTTCACGTTTAAATTCTGCTCTTTGCCGTTAGGAAAAAGAAACGTACAGCTTTTTTAGTCTTCTAACAGTTCCTCCTCCCCCACCCCCACCCCACCCCCCCACCTCTGGTTTTACAGCAGGCCTGTCATTAGCAGGCTCAAAATTCCCAGCACCACTAAACTGGGGGGCAAAGCATCCAGCTGGGTCTGCAGAGACCTCGGTATACCTTTCACATTAAAATGGGGCTTACTGCTGCCTTCTCACAGCAATCCAACAAACGGAATCTGAATGCGAGCTGCAAACTGTAATTCCCTTCAGAGTCCCGTGACATTCTAATAGTGCACAAGGACCAGTGCTTCCAAGCCATCAGTAAGAGAATTGACATCTGTGATTTAAAGGCTGCTGGAGGGGAGAGTCGGCATTTACAACTGTGCAGCACAAATCATGTCAAACGTGCTGATGTCAAATTAATACTAATTAAGGAGATGGCCATGCCCAACACTGCATGGACTACAGTAGGGGTCAGTCAACTGGTTTCCTGTTCCCCCCCACCCCCAGTGAAATTACTAGGTTAAAATAGGTGAGCTCAGAAAATGCCATTATGGGATAACCGGTTACATTTGCCGCTTTAGAAAATATATCCTGCAAAGTCCATTTACTTTGTCCCCTTCCACATCTTCTAGTATCCGGATATGGATTGTACAGTTGTATTTCAAATAAACATGATCAGGGGAAAAAAAAATGAAGCTGCTGAGAGTTCCTGGCTGGTTCGATTGGGGCAAGTACAGCTCAGTGTGATATTGGGGCCTCACAGACCAGGACAATATCTGGGTCTGCACGGAGTCGGGTTGATCTTGTCTGGGGCAGTGGTGGGGCACTACAGTTGTTCAAATTGCATCATTGCAACTGGGGAAAGGAAAGCCTGCCAATTGAAGCCGACAGTCACCCCTAGACTGGGAACCAGAAGATGCTCCTCCCCTTAACTAATGTCATAGCAAGAAAAGGCTTTCAGTCACTTAGTACAGATGTAAATATGGCACTGGACATCATCTTTGCCTGAATGCAGGATCTCAGTAAAGGGTCATCAAAAAAGTATACATTCTGGAAATAAGGATCTTAAGAGTCCCACTCCTGGTTTCAATTGCATACTTTCTCAATACCCCACCCCACAAAGTACCAAGACTTGTAACTCGTTCACCTCCAACACCAAAATGATTACTTTGGATTTAGGGTGGGATGGGGAGTGTTTATTATGATACACAAGGTATCACAATTGTATGGGACAGGCTGGATGGACCAGAAGGTCTATTCCTGTCCGTCATTGTTCGTATCTTCATATCTCAAATCAATAAACAAATGAAGCAGAGATTTAGTAAAACATTAAAAATAGATTAACATAATAAATAATAAATAACAGAAGATGAATTGAAAATAGTGCATGCCAATTCTGGCTAAATCCCACCTTTCTCTTTCTCCTTCCCTACCACCCACTTCACCAAAATACTTCAGTGCCACTTCCCCAGCCCTCAACATTGACAGTCCCGCAGTAAGAATCACGTCTCCCGCAACCATACCGATTTTTGACATATCATCATGCAGTGGGAGATATGGATACATCAGAAACACATTTTAAATCAGCCTGGACAGAGTAGGCCTCAAGAGTGAGAGTCAAGAGCAGGTTACATATCTTTCAAAAGACAGCCTTTCCTCTGAAAGAATGAATGAATGCCTGGAGCTAGCTGCCCACTCCTGGCATTCTAGTCTCTTCACATTATGGCTGCTGATAGAATCCTAAGTGCGCCTTTAAAATTAATTCTAGGAGACTGCCCACTGCTCCAGATACTTCCCAGGAATGAACGCGCGAAGTAACAACAGAGTGCGCAGCAGAATAACCTGCAGAATAAATCCCGACATTTTTCAAAGGGCTTGAGCACAGCTTGTGTGTGCACGTGCAGATGAGCTGCCCCCATCCATCTGGAGGCGTGCGATAGCAAGTCTCTATCTGCAGCCTGATACAGGTGCCGGGATTTGACATAACCCATCGCTGCCAGATTACCCTAATGAATACATGGGAGTTCGGTAGGAAACTAATGACTGCCCAGGGGAGTGGGGAACTGCTACAAACTGTACGGACTTAGTTGTACTTTCTGTCATTTTCAAAGAGGCAAACTTCGCCACCATTAAGAATGCTGCATTGGACGCTTTTTAATTTGTTTTCTTCCCCTGTAATTCTGCAGACCTTGACCCTTGCTTGACTGTGGATTAGGGCTGCCAGCTCTTGTTGGACAGATTCCTGGAGGTCACATCACATGACCCTCCCGCCGGCAACCACCTTGCCCCCAGTCTCTTGCCATTGGCTGCTCGACACATCCATTATCACAGCACACTGCCTGCCCACGCCAACTGGAAAGTGAACAGACTCTTCGAGGGTAATGTTAAGCTTAAAATACAGTGGGTTGGGGTCAGGTGGGGTGTAAAATTTAAAAAATCTCAAACCTGACCGACCACCTCTGGATTTAACAGAGGCGATATGGGGTTGGGGAGGGGGGAGAGGGAGGGGGGGGGGAGGGGGGGAAGGGAGGGAGGGGGGGGAGGGGGGGGGCTGGCAACCAATCCGCTCTCAGGTGGCGGGTTGGCCATTTAAATATTATAATGAGGCTGTGTGCCTCATATTTAACCTATCTTCCCGGTTTAACCCTGACCGACTGGGTTTCCCAGGCCTCAGGAAACCCAACAGCTAAAGGGAGATGAGGATCACTTTGTGGAAGAGGCAAGTGCTTTGCCAGCACTGCTTGTGGGCCACCCCACCCCCTGCTCAAGGTTTGGACCCTTGCTCCCACTAACCCAGCTGAAGGCTCCCTACCTGCTCCCGGACTGCGGCCTCCTCTGGAGCGTTCCCCGTCCGACAGGGAGCCCAGCCTGTCCATCAAACTGGCTTCCGGGCAGGGATCCTGCTGGGGAAAAAAAAGACGTCCGCTGTGGAGTCAAAACTCCGCCCCCACCCCCCCCGCTCACAAAACTCGCCCCAGTCAAGATCGGGGCCTTCATTACCCGAATGGATGAGTCTTGGCTGTCAGTCAAACAGCCATTTCCCCCTCCCATCTCCAATATTTTTATAACTAATAAACAAAAAAAAAGGGTTCAAAGTAAATGGAAAATAAAACACTTTTTCTAAATCACCCTTTTGCTTTTTCTCCAGAGGTGCTGGAAGCAGTGCCCAGGAGAGCAATCTTTAATTCCTAGAGACTCCAGGATAATCCTGGAGGGTTGGTAACCCTATGGTTCGAGACACAAACTGCTCTCCCCTACCTTGTGAAGAATGGCCATTCTTCACGTGCATGGCTGGACCGTCAGCATCAGCAGGCTATTCCACTATAGGGGGCCTATCAGGCACTTTCCAGCAGGAGCCATGGAACAGAAAATGAAAGCAGGTTTCCTGGCTCATTTCTCCTCCATGGCAACAGTAACTGCACGCTTTCAAAGTAATCCATTGGGTGAGAAGTGCTTAGGGACGTGATAGGGCACTACGTAAAACACATATATTAATGTGATTCAGGAACCCAGAAGTAAATACTTATGCAAAAGCATCTGAAAATTGGTCACTTTCTTTAGGAGGGGAGTGAAGCAGATAAATTACAATTTTGGAAAAGAGAGCTGACTCGCTTCAAGTGCAGATGTGGTAGCGCTTCACATAAATATCACAGCACGTGTCTTCAGCATAGCTTGTGTTCAAATCCTGCACCACACGAATCAGTACCTTAATAGCACTCCTTCCCACCCACTTCACCTGACAAAATTCAATGGACCTTTAACAGCTGCTCGACCAGTGAGAGACCGTCAACTCTGAAGAGCCTTTCAAATAAATCTAACACTGGTAAATGCATTTTTCTGTTAACATATTAGCAAGCACAGAGAAAAATATAACCCAGGGGGTTTGCAGAGCTTTCATGCAATTGAATAGAAGTGTCATGTAACCAAATTTGTTCCCACGCAGACATGTGAAGCTCAAGAAAAACTACTCCCGGAAAAGTCCAAGAGCAATTCACTGCCAGAATAAGTTTGAACTATTCCATAATATACTTGTTTAAAAATAAGTCTTATTATTATCCTGGTGGTGCTGCATTTCGACGGGGTTTGGTTCCATGGGCACGAGATGTTCTCTGATGCGTCGCCCGACTGGGCCTGGACAATGTCGACAGGCTATTGACCATAGAGGGCATCACAGATGCTACTCTCACCTGACACCCACACACCTACCCTTGCCAGCAGGGATCACTGGATAACTGTTAGGAGCACAATCTTTTTTTCCCTTCCCCAGCGTATGGTTACTGAAACCAACTTCATCACCCAAACCTACTGAAGCTGACTCAGATGAATTAAGTCAGTGGTGGCTAGAAATTAAGCCTCGAATCTTTCAGTCTGTATGGCTTAGAGCTGCACCTAGTGGTTCCTTCACCTATTTAGGCCTTCGGGGAAGTTGCCAATTGAAAGCCAGCTGCTGGCATGACCCGTTTTTAGTAGCCCTTCCAAGTTGCCTGTCTTGGTGAGACCAGGCAATTTGACATGCAACTGGCTGCCATGCTTCAGGAACCAGCAGCACAAACATGCCTACTGTGCAATGTAAAAGCAGATTGAGACCAGCTCCTGGAGGTGGACTAAAACTGCTTGACAAGGCCCAATTCAGGTTACTTCCCATCCAAAGTACATTACACAGCCTGCATTGATGCAAAGCCAAAGCACTTGGCATTGACACAAACCATGTAATAAAACTGTCTCGAAGCAAAGAAAATTAGACAGATGAGCAGAGTAACTATAAAATATACATGGTGTGCAACAGCTTTTTTGAAACCCTGGGAGAATCCTCAATGCACAGACTACTTCCAATCTTTCCAGTACAATTAGATTTCTTCAGAACTTTCCAATGCATTGTCCTGGGGTTTCATCAACAACAATTATCTTTTTTGTTAGAGAGATAAGAGTCGAGGCCATGGATGATTTTGAACACAAGGAGGAGGAATTTTAAATTGATGTGCTTGTGGGACCGTGAGCCAATGTGGGTCAGCGAGCGCAGTGGTGATGGTATAAAATTTAAAAAAAAAATTCATTTGTGGGATCAGGGCATCGCTGGTAATGCCAGCATTTATTAGTTGCCCTCGAGAAGGTGGTGTTGAGCCGCCTTCTTGAACCGCTGCAGTCCGTGTGGTGAAGGTACTCCCACAGTGCTGTTAGGTAGGGAGTTCCAGGATTTTGACCCAGCGACAATGAAGGATCACCAATATACTTCTAAGTCAGGATGGTGTGTGACTTGGAGGGAAGCTTGGAGGTGGTGGTGTTCCCATGCGCCTGCTGCATTTGTCCTTCTAGGTGGTAGAGGTCGCGGGTTTGGGAGGTGCTGCCGAAGAAGCCTTGGCGAGTTGCTGCAGTGCAACTTGTAGATGGTCCACACTGCAGTCACGGTACGCCGGTGGTGGAGAGAGTGAATGTTTAAGGTGGTGGATGGGGTGCCAATCAAGCAGGCTGCTTTGTCCTGGATGGTGTCGAGCTTCTTGAGTGTTGTTGGAGCTGCACTCATCCAGGCAAGTGGAGAGTATTCCATCACACTCCTTACTTGTGCCTTGTAGATGGTGGAAAGGCTTTGGGGAGTCAGGAGGTGAGACACTCGCCGCAGAATATCTTGCTTCTGACCTGCTCTTGTTGCCACAGTATTTATGTGGCTGGTCCAGTTAAGTTTCTGGTTAATGGTGACCCCCCAGGATGTTGATAGTGGGGGATTCGGCGATGGTAATGCCATTGAATGTTAAGGGGAGGTGGTTAGACCCTTGCTTGTTGAAGATAGTCATTGCCTGGCACTTCTGTGGCGCGAATGTTACCTGCCACTTATCAGCCCAAGCTTGAACGTGGTCCAGGTCTTGAAGCAGTCCATGCCTGCATGCAACATTATCTGTGGAGTTGCGAATGGCGCTGAACACTGTGCAGTCATCAGCGGACATCCCCATTTCTGACCTTATGTTGGAGGGAAGGTCATTGATGAAGCAGCTGAAGATGGTTGGGCCTAGGACCCTGAGGAACTCCTGCAGTGATGTCCTGGGGCTGTGATGATTGACCTTCAACCACAACCATTTTCCTTTGTGCTAGGTATGACTCCAGCCAGTGAAGTGTTTTCCCCCTGATTCCCATTGACTTCAGTTTTACTAGGGCTCCTTGATGCCACACTCAGTCAAATGCTGCCTTGGTGTCAAGGGCAGTCACTCTCACCTCACCTCTGGAATTCAGCTCCTTTGTCCATGTTTGGACCACGGCTGTAATGAGGTCTGAAGCCGAGTTGTCTTGGTGGAACTCAAACTGGGCATCAGTGAGCAGGTTATTGGTGAGTAAGTGCCGCTTGATAGCACTGTCAATGACACCTTCCATCACTTTGCTGATGATTGAGAGTAGACTGATGGGGTGGTAATTGGCCAGGTTGGATTTATCCAGCTTTTTGTGGACAGGACATACCTAGACAGTTTTCCACATTGTCGGATAGATGCCAGTGTTGTAGCTGTACTGGAACAGCTTGGCTAGGGGCGTGGCTAGTTCTGGAGCACATGTCTTCAGCACGATAGCCGGGATGTTGTCGAGGCCCATAGTCTTTGCTGTATCCAGTGCGCTCAGCCGTTTCTTGATATCACGTGGAGTGAATCGAATTGGCTGAAGAATGGCTTTTGTGATTATGGGGACCTTGAGAGTAGGCCGATATGGATCATCCACTCGGCACTTCTGGCTTAAGTTGGTTGCAAACACTTCAGCCTTGCCTTTTGCACTCAAGTGCTGGGCTCCACCATCACAGAGGATGGGGATATTCATGGAGCCTCCTCCTCCTGTTAGTTGTTTAATGGTCCACCATCATTCACGACTGGATGTGACAGGACTGCAGAGCTTTGATCTGATCTGTTGATTGTGGGATCGCTTAGCCCCTGTCTATAGCATGCTGCTTCCGCTTTTTAGCATGCATGTAGTCCTGTGTTGCAGCTTCCCCAGATTGGCACCTCAATTTTAGGTACGCCTGGTGCTGCTCCTGGCATGCTCTTCTACACTCCTCGTTGAACCAGGGTTGGTCCCCTGGCTTGGTGGTAATGGTAGAGTGAGAGATATGCCAGGCCATGAGGTTACAGGTTGTGGTGGAATACAATTCTGCTGCTGCTGATGGCCCACAGCGCCTCATGGATGCCCAGTTTTGAGCTGCTAGATCTATTCTGAATCTATCCCATTTAGCACGGTGGTAATGCCACACAACACGATGGAGGGTGTTCTCAGTGTGAAGACGGGACTTCGTCTCCGCAATGACTGCGCGGTGGTCACTGCTGCCAATGCTGTCATGGACAGATGCATCTGCGACAGGTAGATTGGTGAGGACGAGGTCAAGTAGGTTTTTTCCTCTTGTTGGTTCACTCACCACCTGTCGCAGGCCCAGACTGGCAGTTATGTCCTTCAGGACTCGGCCAGCTCGGTAAGTGGTGGTGCTACCGAGCCACTCTTGGTGATGGACATTGAAGTCCCTGATGCGCTATCAATTACTCATAAAAGACGGAGAGTAACTAAAGGCTTTTATTAGCAAAGAACAGAGCATGCCTCTCGTGGTTGACTGGGTTCCAAGAAGGCAGGGGGCTGCAGGGCAATCACCTTTATACCTGGGCCTGTGGGTGGAGCCAGGGGCGGAGCCAGCAGAGACATGCTGAGGCATGCATAGGTACAGCAGTGTGCAACAACAACAACAACGGTGAACAACAATAACAGTGGTTTACCACATTCACCCCTTGTTTAAAATTGAGTCCGGCGGGGCGAAGTGTACTAAAGGTTCGTGTAAGTAAGTCTATCAGGTGGCCTTGTATGCCGTCCTGATCGTCGTGGTGGCGGCGGTGATGGTGCAGCATCCAACGTTGAATCTGGCGTCTCATTGAGTGGTTGGGTGGTCAATGACGGGTCCTGGGGCTGCGGCATGCCGTCTAGCGGGGTTGGGTTGTGGGTAGTGGTGGATGGCAATGGTAGTGTTTCAGGGGCACCCAAAGGTGCGAGATCTCGTGTGGGGGCTGTGTCCTCCCGCCCGTCCGGGTACGCTACGTGAGCGTACTGGGGGTAGGCATGGGTAGTGGTGGGTGGCGAGGGAGGTGTTTCGGGAGCACCCGAAGGTGCGAGGTCTCGTATGGAGACTGTGTCCTCCCGCCCGTCCGGGTACACCACGTAAGCATACTGAGGGTTGGCATGGAGGAGGCTCACCCTCTCGACCAGGGGGTCCGTCTTATGGGACCTCACGTGCTTCCGCAATAGGACGGGTCCTGGAGAAGTCAGCCATGTCGGTAACGAGATCCCCGATGTGGACTTCCTGGGGAAGGAGAACATTCTCTCGTGAGGGGTAACATTGGTGGCTGTACAGAGCAGTGACCGAATGGAATGGAGCGCCGCAGGGAGGACTTCCTGCCAGCGAGAGGTCGGAAGGCCCTTAGATTTCAAGTTTAAAAGGACTGCCTTCCAGACCGTCGCATTCTCCCTTTCCACCTGGCCATTCCCCCGGGGGTTGTAGCTGGTGGTCCTGCTTGTAGCAATACCTCTCGAGAGCAGGTACTGCCGAAGTTCGTCGCTCATAAAGGATGAGCCCCTGTCGCTATGAATATAGCTAGGGAAACCGAACAAGGCGAAGAGGTCATTCAGACATTTAATGACTGTGGTACTGGTCATGTCTGAGCAAGGGATGGCAAACGGCAAACGGGAGTACTCGTCAATTATGTTGAGGAAGTACACATTGCAGTCGGAGGAGGGGAGGGGCCCTTTAAAATCGACGCTCAGCCGTTCAAAGGGGCGCGTGGCTTTGATCAGGCTTGCTCTGTCTGGCCTATAAAAATGCGGTTTGCACTCGGCACAGATTTGGCAGTTCCTGGTCATGGTCCTGACCTCCTCGATGGAGTAGGGCAGGTTACGGGATTTGATGAAGTGAAAAAACCTGGTGACCCCCGGGTGGCAGAGGTCATTGTGGAGGGTCTTCAGTCTATCGACCTGCGCGTTGGCGCATGTACCATGTGATAGGGCATCTGGGGGCTCATTGAGTTTCCCGGGCTGGTACAAGATATCGTAATTGTAGGTGTAGAGTTCGATTCTCCACCTCAAGATCTTGTCGTTCTTGATTTTGCCCCTCTGCTTATTATTAAACATAAAAGCTACTGAACGCTGGTCAGTGAGCAGGGTAAATCGTTTTCCGGCCAGGTAATGCCTCCAATGTCGCACAGCTTCCACAATGGCCTGGGCCTCCTTTTCGACAGAGGAGTGTCGAATCTCGGGGCCCTGGAGGGTCCTTGAGAAAAAGGCCACGGGTCTCCCTGCCTGGTTAAGGGTTGCAGCTAGGGCAAAGTTGGATGCGTCGCTCTCCACTTGGAAAGGGATGGACTCATCCACTGCGTGCATTGTGGCCTTCGCAATATCTCTTTTTATGAGAGTGAAGGCTGCACAGGCCTCTGCTGTCAGGGGGAAGGAGGTGGACTTGATGAGGGGTCTGGCTTTGTCCGCATAGTTGGGCACCCACTGAGCATAGTACGAGAAAAACCCTAGGCATCTCTTCAGTGCTTTTTGGCAGTGGGGGAGGGGGAGCTCCATAAGGGGGCGCATCCTGTCGGGGTCGGGGCCGATGACTCCGTTCTCCACTACACAGCCAAGAATGGCAAGGCGCTTGGTACGAAACATACATTTGTCCTTGTTATATGTTAGGTTCAGCCGCTGGGCCGTACGGAGGAATTTCTCTAGATTAACATCATGGTCCTGCTGGTCGCGGCCGCAGATGGTGACATTGTCTAGATAGGGGAAAGTGGCCTGGAGCGCGTTCTGGTCGACCATCCGGTCCATCTCCCGTTGGAAGACTGAAACCCCGTTGGTGACGCCGAAGGGAACTCTGAGGAAGTGGTAGAGACGACCGTCAGCTTCAAAAGCTGTGTACTGGCGGTCCTCAGCCCTGATGGGGAGCTGGTGGTATGCCGACTTCAGATCTATCGTCGAGAACACCCGGTATTGTGCTATCTGATTGACCATGTCAGATATGCGGGGGAGTGGGTATGCATCTAGCTGGGTGTAGCGATTGATCGTCTGGCTGTAGTCAATAACTAGGCGCTGTTTTTCGCCAGTCTTCACTACCACCACTTGTGCTCGCCATGGGCTGGTGCTACTTTCAATAATCCCTTCCTTCAGGAGTCTTGCTACCTCGGATTTAATGAAGCTCCTATCCCCGGCACTGTAACGCCTGCTTTTGGTAGCGATGGGCTTGCAGTCGTGGGTGAGGTTAGCGAACAAGGAGGGGGGGGGGACTTTAAGGGTGGAGAGGCTGCAAATGGTGCGCGGCAGGCGATTTAAAAGCTGCTGGCTGCAGACTGTGAGTGGGGGGAGGGGTCCATCGTACGCTAATGTGACACTCTTAAGGTGGCACTGAAAATCCAACCCCAGTAGAACGGCAGCGCAGAGATGGGGCAGGACCAGGAGTTTAAAATTTTTGTATTCTGTGCCCCTTACTGAAAGGGTCACTACACAGTAGCCACCGACGTCCGCTGACTGGGCTTTGGAAGCCAAAGAGATCCGATGGCGCGTCGGCAGGACCGGGAGAGAGTAACTGCGCACCGTGTCGGGGTGGATAAAGCTCTCCGTGCTCCCGCTGTCAAAAAGGCAGGTAGTGGCGCGGCCGTTTACCGTAATGTCCATCATGGACCTGGACAGTTGATGAGGGAGAGATTGGTCCAGCATCACGGAGGCCAGCGTATGGTCGAGCGAGTCGATGTGGTCGTCAGATGAGGCGGTGGTTGAGTCCGGGTCCCCCGTGGTTGAAGTTGGAGACGTCCAAGATGGCGGACAAAATGGCGGCGCCCATGGTCCCGATCCCCACGCGGCTGGGGGAGCCCAAGATGGCGGACAAGATGGCTGCCCCCACGGTTCGCACGCGGCGCTGCTGGCGTTAGCGGTTTTACCTTTGCAGGCGCTGACATAGTGTCCTTTCTTCCCGCAGCCGGAGCAGGTAGCGTTTCTCGCCGGGCAGCGTGCTCTGGGGTGTTTTGCCTGGCCACAAAAATAACATTTCTGTGCCTTGGACATCGCAGCAGCAGTTGAAGGTGGCGGTCCCATGACCCAAGGTTGTGGCGTCCACGTTGCGGAGCGGTTAGGGGAGAAGGCGTCCATATTCCTGTGGGCTGCGTCGAGCGAGAGCGCGAGGGACACTGCCTTTCTCAGGTCCATTTCTCCCTTTTCCAACAGTCTCTGCCGGGAGTAGTCGGACCATAGACCCGCGACGAAAGCATCTCGGATCAGTCCCTCTGTGTGTGCTGCGGCTGATACTTCTTTGCAATCGCAGCCTCGGCCGAGTATCCGTAGTGCCCGTAGGAAGGCCTCCACCGATTCCCCGGGCTGCTGTCTGCGGGATCTTAAGAGGTGCCTGGCATAGACCGTATTTACCGGGCGTGCGTATTGCCCTTTTAGCAGATCGATAGCCGCCGCATAGGTCGTCGCGTCCTGGATTATTGTATAAACTTGGTGGCTCACCTTTGAGGCCAGGATTTCCAACTTGTTTTCGTCCAGGGTCACAGTTGAGGCTTGCAGGTAGGCCTCGAAGCAACGCAGCCAATGCGCGAATTTGGTAGCCGAACCCGCTTCTTGGGGGTCTAGGTCCAGGCACGTTGGTCTGAGGGCTCGCAGCAGCTCCTGCTGCTCAGCGTTTGGTGCAGCAGCCTGCTGCTCAGCGTTTGTTGTCGACATTTTGTTTTTGCTAATAAAATTGATGCGCTATCAATTACTCATAAAAGACGGAGAGTTAGGAGAGTAACTAAAGGCTTTTATTAGCAAAGAACAGAGCATGCCTCTCGTGGTTGACTGGGTTCCAAGAAGGCAGGGGGCTGCAGGGCAATCACCTTTATACCTGGGCCTGTGGGTGGAGCCAGGGGCGGAGCCAGCAGAGACATGCTGAGGCATGCATAGGTACAGCAGTGTGCAACAACAACAACGGTGAACAACAATAACGGTGGTTTACCACAGTCCCCCACCCAGAGTACATTCTGTGCCCTTGCTACTCTCAGTGCTTCTTCCAAGTGGTGTTCAACATGGAGGAGTACTGATTCATCAGCTGAGGGAGGGCGTTAAGTGGTAATCAGCAGGAGGTTTCCTTGCCCATGCTTGACCTGAAGCCATGAGACTTCATGGGGTCCGGTGTCAATGTTGAGGACTCCCATGGCCACTCCTTCCCGACTGTATACCACTGTGCCACTACCCCTGTTGGGTCTGTGCTGCCGGTGGTGACGGAAGAGTTTGGGACAGTGGCTGAAAGGTAGGATTCTGTGAGTATGACTATGTCAGGCTGTTGCTTGACTCGTCTGTGGGACAGCTCTCCCAATTTTGGCACAAGTCCCCAGATGTTGGTGAGGAGGACTTTGCAAGGTTGACTGGGCTGGGTGTGCCGTTGACATGTCCGTATCCGGTGCCGAGGTCGATGCCAGGTGGTCCGTCCGGTTTCATTCTTATTATTTTGTTTCGTAGCGGTTAGTTACAACTGAGTGAGTTGCTAGGCCATTTCAGAGGGCAGTTAAGAGTCAACCACATTGCTGTGGGTCTGGAGTCACATATAGACCAGACCAGGTAAGGACGGCAGATTTCCTTCCCTAAAGGGCATTAGTGAACCAGATGGGGTTTTACGACAATCCGATAATTTCATGGTTACCATTACTGATACTAGCTTTTTATTCCAGATTTTATTTTAATTAACTGAATTTAAATTCCCCAGCTGCCGTGGTGGGGTTTGAACTCACGTCTCTGGATCATTAGTCCAGGCCTCTGGATTACTAGCCCAGAGACATTACCATTAAGCTACCGTTCCCGATTTTATGGTGAATGTGACTTGCTACGAGTTAGGATACGGGCAGCAGAGTTTTGGATGAGCTCACGTTTACAGAGGGTGGAAGATGGGAGGCCGGCCAGGAGAGCTTTGGAATAGTCAAGTCTGGAAGTAACAAAACTGTGGATGAGGATTTCAGCAGCAGATGAGCTGAGGCAGGGACGGAGATGGGCAATATTACGGAGGTGGTAGTAGGCGGCCTTAGTGATGGAGAGGATAAGGGGTCGGAAGCTTAGCTCAGAGTCAAATATGACGCCAAGGTAGTGAACAGTCTGGTTCAGCCTGAGAAAGATTTCTATGAGAGCATATCCGGAAGAACTCCAATCTTAACACACTAAAGATTGCAAGAATTCAGAAATCATAAAATTAATTTAAACAACACCTTGCATTACCTCAAGAATCATTGCATGCAAGGAAACAGTTTCATTGTCTGCTGTCAGTGGGCAACAGAATGGAAACTATTATCTATCGACACCACAAATTACAGGCTATCAACTGAACAAAACTGCTGCGAGATCTCTCAAGAGGTATTTCAGCAGGAGACCCCACCACCCGCTGAGCACAAGCTGCTGCACAGTGAAAATTATCACAATTCAGCTCTGGGTTGAATCTCTTCCCAAGACCCAGCCAGCCTCGTAGCCTCAGGTTCGATGCCACCTGCAGTCTTTCCAGTCTCTGCCCCAGTCAGTCTTCACCATCTACTGCATTGAAAAAACAAGTGCGATCCAAGGGTTATAGTAAAGACTATGTTTGCTGCAGTTATGGAGTAAGACTGCCCCACCAGTAATGGAGGTGACCTTGAGCAGGTAATGCCATCATTCATGGGTACTTTATATTAAAACGCCCTCTAGGTCAATTCTGAAAGCATGGAATCAATAACCTAAGATCGTACCCTTCAACTGCAGTCAACACTGGCAGAATATAGAACTACAGTACAAGGCTTTCCTTGTCTTCTGTTGAACTGTGACTACGTCTGTGTGCGTATGTGCAAACTTTCAGCAACATCAGAGCTTAAAGCAGCAAAGGAGATATTTCGAAGTAGAGCAGGAGTGTTCGGTAGAGCCCGGTGTCTTGGCTAATATCTCTTAAACAACATCACTAAAACACAGATTATCTGGTCATTATCTCACTGCTGTTTATGGGTTTATGCACAAATTGGCTGCCATGTTTCCTACATTACTGTACAACTTTCAAAAAAGTACCTCATTGGCACATTAGGACATCCTGGGGTCATGAAAGGCGCTATATAAATGCAGGTTCTTGTTGTTTTTAATGGAAATTTAAAAAATATTCTCAGTGCTGCTCTTTTTTCGCCTCTCCTCAAAATGTGAACTTGTGCTGGGATATGATTTCACTGACACCAGCAGGCTTCCAGCACTTCATCACAAGGGCATCTGTTATACAGAAGCCGAGACAGTGAATGGTGGCTGGCTATTTGATCGAGGAAGCTTCACAGAAAGTCTGAGCCTGTCCTCACCAGGTGTCCACGTACAGTGGAAGTCCCCTGGGTAACATTCAGGTGTTGAAGTCTCAGCTGATCTTTTTCCATACTCAAGCCAGGTGAGGCACTTCTACTGCCACCCTGACAGAGATGAACTGATTCAGTAGAGACTAGGAATTGAACCCAGACCTACCTGGTCAGTGTGGCTCAGTGCCGTGCCATTAACCGACCAAACCGTCAGGGGAGCTCAGAACTGAGACTGCAGAAGCTGGTTTGTTAATTATTCAACTTTTCTAGCTATGCTTTTATAGCCTTTTGGCCAACTCTACATTTTGCCTTCAGACTGTGAAAGAAGTGCTGCCGACTGCTGAATCAGGACACGGCGAATAAAACCAGATCAGCACGAGGAGCTCCTTGTCTACTGCATGTCTGCCACTGCCAAGTCAGGTTTCATATAGACTTATCAAATGGAAGATTAAGACATTAAGCCGCATTCTGAGAAACAAAGGACTGAAGGCTGCTTCTGTGACTTCAGGTCTCTAGGAGGATATGCTGGAGGTGCACAGGAAATGACTGCTACAGCCATGACAGGAAAGACAAGTGTGAAATCTGGAAGTAGCCAGGGACATAGAATACTCACAGTGCTCACTACTTTCACACTCACCCAGATGTTTATGTGGCAGATATACAGTCACCCAGACTCCTCTTTTGGTAACCTGAGAGGCAAATATTGGAAACACGAGCACTGCAGTATTTTCCAGGGTGATGTCAGGATCTTTCCCTCCCTTCCCACCTCCCCACCCCACCCCCCAAACCCCCCGCCGCTCCCGCACTGTTTGCATTGGAAAGACAACCTGTCACCAAACTCAAACCAGCACAAGAATCTGACTAAATGCTAAAACCTCTTTTGGTCACAAACTTTCTTGCTGTTTTCTTTTTTCAGCGCTGCTATCATAGATTCATAGAATCTTACAGCACAGAAGGAGGCCGCCATTCGGCCCATTGTGCCTGTGTCGGCTCTTTGAAAGAGCCGTCCAATTAGTCCCGCTCCCCTGCTCTTTCCCTACAGCCCTGCAATGTTTCCTTTTCAAGTATCTATCCAATTCCCCTTTTAAAGTTACTAATGAATTTGCTTCCACCACCCTGTCTTGCAGTACATTCCAAATCATAACAACTCACTGCGGAAAATAATTTCTCCTCATCTCCCTTTTGGTCCTTTTGCTAATTATCTTTCATCTGTGTTCTCTGATTACCGACCCTCCTGCCGGTGGACACATTTTCTCCTCATCCACTCTTGTTAAAACCCTTCATAATTTTGACCTCTATTAAATCTCCCCTTAACCTTCTCTGCTCCAAGGAGAACAACCCCAGCATCTCTAGTCTCTCCACATAACTGATATTATTTTGCCTGCAGGGGAATTTCCATTCTGGAAAGACTGAGGGAAAAGCATGACCCACTACAGTGTATTAGAGCTTCAAAATGATAAGAATATATTCAGTTGGCAAATTTTTAATCTATTATTCTGTCCCTCATCCCTAGTACCATTCTACTATGGTCATTGCTTGTCTGAATATTTTTTCCCTGTTGTTTCTCCTGAGTTTACAATATGGCGCGTTCTTTATCAGTGCTTTAAAACAATGGAATTCCTTAGCTCTGTTGGTTTTTCCTCCCTCTGCAATCTACAGACTTTTAATGCTCAGACTTGGCATCAATTCATCACTACTCCCCACCCTACTCTTTTCAGCAGTGGCGGTGTCCTACACTATAGGCCTTGCAACTTCACCAAGGTTCATCAATTAGAATAATTTGAACAAGGTTTTCATTCACAATAGGTCACTGGAATTTTCACTGCATGTCTGGAAAAGTGAATAGGTCAAAGCCGTGCACTTTTGAGGATTAAGAGCTACAGAAATAACAAGTGGAAATGCTGTAGGAATCTACAAAATTCCTTGAAATATTCAAGCACCATTTTGTTTTGCCACAAGAGGGAATTATACTTTCTTTTTGCATGAAAGGTAGCAGAACAATTGACCAAAGCGAGGCAGGCGTGTCACAAAATGGACTCTGGCTGTTGCGGAGGGTACAGGAGATCACGTTAATTTTACTTTCCCGAGGTGTCAGCCATGGCTCAGTTGGTAGCACTCTCTCCTGAGTCAGTAGGTTGTGTGTTCAAGCAAAAATCGATTATCTGGTCATTATCACATTGCGGTGTGTGGGAGCTTGCTGTGTGTAAGTTGGCGGCTGCGTTTCCTACATTACAACAGTGACTACATTTCAAAACAAAAAGTACTTCATTGGCTGTAAAGCACTTTGGGGTGTTCTGAGGTCGTGAAAGGTGCTATATAAATGCAAGACTGCTAATGCATGCGTCAACAAGTGAAGGTTGTTAAACTTTCTGCACACACAGGACAGTGTTCTGTTATCTGACAGAGTTCTCCACAGGCTGGCAGGGCAATTGATGTCTGATGTTTTGCAACTGGTATTCTGTGCTACTTTTTGGATCAATACAGAAGGTTGAGATATAGAAGCAGCCCACATGTGTTCCTGACACAGGGTACAGGTTAAGCAGAACCTTAGAAATGGGTCTCAAAGCAGGAAGCATGTTGACAACAAAAATCACTGGCTAGAGTCAACTCAAAAATGATAAAAGGTTTTCTAGGGCTTTGAAGATTCCTCTCAGAATGCTAAGTAGAGCACCAAAACCATCCTAATATAAAAGGCTGATTTTGCTGTCAGTATTTGTAAGAGGCTAAACATTGGAGACCTTACACCTGCCCAGAGTAAGCCTACTCAAGTCTCCCTGGATACAGCAGTAAATGCAGTACTGGTCAATCTGAAGTGCATTAGCTACATACACTGACATAACAGGGTTACCCGAGTAAATAATCATGTACGGCTTGTTCTACAAAGCAAATCTGCAATAACTGGTGCCTCCCTCTTAGCCAGTGCACATGAAAAAGGTATAATCACTTCAGCAAGTCAGAGTCCTGAATCCTTAAAAGAAAATTTTAAAATTGCCAAATCCTCTTCAAAAAAAAAGCTTCAAAAAATAAAATCCAGTTACATGCCAGTGATTCCATTACCTGAAGCAATATAGCTCTAGTCTCGGTGTGTAAATATAGGTATGTGCTACAACAACAATAACTTGCATTTATCTAGCACCTTTAACATAGGAAACGTCCCAAGGCTTCACAGGAACGTTATCAGACTAAAATTGACATTGAGCCAAAGAAGGAGATATTAGGATTGATGACTAAAAGCTTGGTCAAAGAGGTAGTGATGTAAGAAAAAGGAGTCTTACCATCAAGTAACTTTAAAGTAAGCTTTAAGTAACTTATAAACACACTACATACAAGAGAGGTCTTTACCATGCCTCTGGTAGAAGCCTCTTACAATACTGAACAGACCATTATTTATACCAGTCCAACAGGAAGTGACATATGACAGGAAGTGAGGTATGTACACCGTTCATAGTTCACAGTTCACAGGAAGTGATGACATAACTTCCCGGAAGTTATTATTATCACAGGTAGGTTTTAAGGAGTGTCTTAAAGTAGAGGAGAGAGGTGGAGAAGATCAGGGAGGGAACTGCAGAGCTTTGCGACTGAAAACATGGCTGTCAATGGTGGGGTGAAGGAACTGGGAGATGCACAAGAGGCCAGAGTTGGAGGAAGGCAGAGTTCTTGGAGTGCTGTAGGAGGTTATTGAGATAGAGAGGGGCGAGGCCATGCAGGGACTTGAACACGAGAATGAGAATTTTAACATTGAGTGGACCAGGTGCCACGTATGTCAGTGAGCACAGGGGTGATGGGTGAATGGGACTTAGTGTGAGGTAGGATACGGGCAACAGAATTTTGGATGAGTTTAAGGACGGTGGAGGATAGGAGGCCGGCCAGGATAGCATTGGAGTAATGGAGTCTGGAGGTAATGTGAAGGAATAGCCATGATTCAGAGAAATACACGATACTATGAACAGAATTCTAAGATTATTAATAAAAGACATACTGGGTTTAAAAGACACAAGTCTCAGCAGACAAGGCTGTGAACAGAAATACAGGCTTCTGAGATAAGATCAGTTGATAACAAAGTTGTAAACATGCTTTGAAATGGGAATTAGTTAAATATTCTAAAACAATGAAAGATTAAAGCAAACCATTGGTGCTTCCGAAAGGTCTACGGTTTGCAATGAACACAATGAGAAGGCCCAGTTTAAGGTGTTACAAACTAACATGTTGAAACAGAAATACAAACATTAAACATGACATCAAGAAAAGAAAAATCTGCTGGTCAAATAGTTTTATGTTAAACTTGGAAAACAGGAACCATAAGATTAAATATGCAACCAATTGAGATAGCTAGAAATGCATGAAACATTCAGTTGAAATGTCTTTAATTTAGATATAGTAAAAACCACACCAACAGGACTTTGAAGATATGACATCAAATAGATGACACCGAGCAATTGCATTGTGTTTGTATTAAACGTGGACCACCACGGAGACTCAATGTCTGGTAAAAACCAGTAAAACCAAAATTAAGAATTGAATGAAGAATCTTCGATAAGAATGGCATCAAACAAAAAACCATTGCTGTCATTGTTTTTATGATGGTTTTTGGAACACCTAAAAAGGTAGAGAAATAATTATGCATGCAATAGTTGAATTGATAGTAACATAGAAAGCATTCAAACAGAGGTATCAATAAAGACAATTAGCTAATATCAGTAGAGAACATCAAAGAAGAAACCAAAGCCAAAAGGGTATAAAAATAAGATCTTTTTAACAGAACGTCAGAACACGCTAACGGGCAGGGCATTTCTCAACTTTCCAGAGGCATCTCTGTAAGTTTTTAACTTTGAGTCTCGGGTAAAACCAAAGTATTGATTTTTGGTGGATGTTCTGGATTTAATAAGTAAGAAATAAGAAATGTAACGAAGTAAAGATTTGAGAATAAGGATCTCTGAGAAATAAAAAATGTAAGCTAATTGTATTTTGAATTGTTAATGTTGCAACTGATTCAACAGATGTTAACTGAATGCCGGCTCTTAAATAAAACTATATGGCCTAGAAATTCAGTTGGCTGCGCCAGCTGTTAGCGCCTTAGGAGGAGTAGATCTCGAGCGCTAGGCACTTAGCGCCCGGGCGCAGCGCGATCTGCGCCTCGCCCCAACTTCAGTAGACATTTAGCGCCGGCGCAAAGTCATTGCGCGCGCAGATCATGACGTCATTTCGTCGTGCAACGCCCTTTGTGCGCCCGGAACCGGAACTTCACTCGCGCCGCCCCATTGTGCGCCTGGCGGCCCAAACGACTGTGAAGTGGAACGGTACACAGCCGAGGCGGGCCGCGGGGAGCGCAAATTAAAGGGCACTCCTGCAGTAGAAAAGGCAGCCGTTTTGCAACACGACGACGGAGGTGGGAGGTGGTGGAGGTGGAGGTGGAGGAGACATAACAAACTGATGGAGAGAAGCCCTCCCTAAAAACACATATACACTAGTCTCAGCCTTTCAAAAAAACAAATCCACCCTCCCCCTTTAAGAGCTCACCGGAGCCAGAGTGTCTGCCGGCAATCAGCAGCTCGCCGCACCTGCCCTGCGCCCAACTTCCGGTGTTAGCGCCCCGGGCTGCCGGCTTGGCGCCTAAGGATAGTCGTGCATCGCCTGGCAACCTCTTAGGGCGATGCAACTGAATATCGGCGAAGGGGGCTCGACTTTGCGCCGGGCGCAAACTTTAGCGGCCGCCTGACTTTACCGCCCCAAAAGTGGCTATAATGAATTTCTAGGCCTATATTTCTAGAATAGCCTCAAAGAGTGAATCTGTATAGACTCACGAACCCACAAATTCAGTATACTCTTTTGTAAGGAGTTGCAGAAATCTGGGGGTATTCCGGACTCTCATAATATCCGGAAGGTTACAGTCTAGTTCAACTTATTAAAAGTACTATCTGGAGGACGGTAACATCTTTAGTAGTTCCTTTTCTTTAGGGAGAGATAGCCTGAACCTTTAGACCCATTTAAGCATCTTATGGAATTCAGCTACCTCTAACTTAAGTTGAGGGTGAACATCTGGGGAACACGCCTGATCTGGAATAGCCCAAAAGGGCTAGGACTGTAATTAACCCTTCAGTAACAAAGGCATGCATCATGGTTTCAGCAGCAGATGGGCTGAAGCAGGAGCAGAGGCGGGTGATGTTACGGAGGTGGAAGTAGGCGGTCTTTGTGATGGAGATGTTATGGGGTCAGAAGTCAAACTCAGGCTCCAATAGCACGCTGAGGTTGTGAACAGGCTGGTTCGGCCTGAGACAGTGGCCAAGAAGGGAGATAGAATAGGTGGCTAAGGAACAAAGTTGATGAGGTAGAGATGGGTGGCTTCAGCGTACATGTGGAATCTGACATTGTGCCTTCTGATGATGTTGCTGAGGGGCAGAATGTAGGAGAGAAATGGGAGGGGGTCAAGTATTAGATCCTGGGGGGACTCCAGAGGTAACAGTGCAGGGTGGGGAAGAGAAGCCATAGCGGGTGATTGTGTGGCTACAACTGGACAGGTAAGCGTGGAACAAGCGACGGATGTCCCATTCAGTGGACAACAGATACAGGGTAACGACCTTTCACGGTCAAGTCAAGTAGTTTTAATGAACACAGCTTTAAATAATGATTGCAATCTGTAGCATAACTGAAATCCTGAAGGTAGGTAACAGAAATTTAGAGGGAATCATTTAACAGCCTTTAATTTTTAGCCGATGACGTGCTTCTGTCTTTCAGATGAAGCATTAAACCGATATCCCATCTGCCTGTTCAGGTGGATGGAAAAGAACCTGGGGCACTATTTGCAGACGAGCAGAGGTGCTCGCCCAACGTCCTGGCCAATATTCTTCACCAAACACCACCAAAAATGAACTATTTTGTTCATTCATTTGTGGGACATGGCTGTGCACAAATTGGCTGCTACTTCTGCCGACATAACGACAGAGACGACACTTAAAAAAGTCATTTATTAGCTACAAAGCACTTGGGGATCTCCTGAGGACATGAAAGTAGCTATATAAATGTAAGTTCTTTCTTTCCAGTATCACTCCACACTGGAGATATCTGGTCATTATCACTATTTGTGTGACCTTGCTGTGCACAATTTGGCTGCCGGGTTTCCAAATTGCAACAGCGACTACATTTCAAAAGTACTTCATTGGTTGTAAAGTGCTTTGGGACATCCTGAGGTGCTGAAAGGCGCTATAGAAATACAAGTCTTTCTTTCACACTTGGACAGAATACAAGAAACACTTGCCCCCTCTACAACTTAATTGAGGTACTGGAGTGCATAAAACTGGATTCCAGCATCAGTGATTGTCTTCAGGAGATGAGGTGAGAAAATAAAGGAAAATTGAGGGTGGGGTGGCAATGTTGTAAAGGTCACATTGCAGAAGTCTTTGACAACTGGTGGCAGTCTTCACTATGGCAGCTCTGCAGTGTGGTAGGCACTTGTGGTAGAAAGTGTACCTGCCCAAAAACTATAATCCAACACCACACAAAATAATTGTTTTTATTGAGAAATTAAGGGGAAGGAACCAACGCCCTTAATCTAGACCACTACCAAGGATGAAATGAGTAAAAGAGATGAGACAAATCCAATCTGTCGCTTGCCATCATAATTTGTTCTCACCTTTATTTTATAGATACTAGTGTGGTCAAAGCTCCTTTGAACTTTCCCCTCTTGTTCCTTTTACAACAACAACTTGTATTTATATAGCGCCTTTAACATAGTAAAACATCCCAAGGCGCTGCACAGGAGTATTTTAAGACAAAAAAATTTGACACCGATCAACATAAGGATAAATTAGAACAGGTGACCAAAAGCTTGGTCAAAGAGGCAGGTTTTAAGGAGCGTCTTAAAGGAGGAAAGAGAGGGAGAGCGGCGGACAGGTTTAGGCAGGGAATTCCAGAGCTTAGGGCCTAGGCAACAGAAGGCACTTTTTAAACTTCAATTATGTTGGCTGCTACACTCATCATCCTCCCTAATCCTCACATTGTTGCAATCAAGACTCGCTGCAGTTTCCTACCCCAACTCATTCTTTACTAGTACAGGTTGGACTCTGGTAATCCGGCACCCTCGGGACCAGGCCGGTGCCGGACCATTGAAAATTCCGAACGACTGAAGGTGTCGAAAGTCACCACAAACACCGCCACCACCTGCTCCTCCTCTTCCTGCTGCTGCCCTCCCTGTGCCGCCGCCGACCCCGCCGCCCACGGGCTGCTCAGGCTCCATCGCTCCGCCGAGTCGTCGGTGATGCTGCGCAGTCCAGGTGCTGATCCTGACCTGGCGGCGGTCCTGGGACCCGAGCCGGGCCCATCCCAGGGAGGGAATGTGACAGCAGGACCTTCCTCGTGCCGGACCACTGAAGGTGCCGGATTACCGGGGTTCAACCTGTACCTCAAAACGGTGGAACTCCTTTATCTCCATCCTTCAATCTTCAGACTTCCAAACCCAAGGTTGGCATCACTTAATCACTACTTTCTAATTTACCTCATCTCTTGAGTTCATAATATAGTGTGCCACTCCAGTGCAGTAGTGAGTGCCACATTGTCAGAGGTGCTATCCTTTGCACGAGACATCAAGCTAAGACCCTATTTACCTGTTCTGATGGTTCAGGTGGGTGTTAAAGGTTCCATGGGACGACTGGATGTGTGATTTCACTGTGTGCAAAATGGCCGTGCTCATTCATCACTAGAAGAGCCACTGCATTTCAAAGTAAATTCTCTGTATGTGACGTGCTTGAGATGTTTCAGAAATTTGTGATAAGACACAATATAAATGCAAGTTTTTCTCTTTTTTTATAAAGTGCTCACTGGATAGTAATAAGGAGCCTGACTGCTCCCCCTCAATCCAACGGCCTTGGCCGACTATAGCCCCATATAATTGCGACCAGCTAACTCAGCATACTGGGCATCTGCCCAAGCATGTCCAGGTCTGAATCACTTAGCACCACACCACGTGGGCCCATAGCCACTTACCTTTGCAGCTCTAAAAGCAAAACAATTACCAGACAAAAGTAATAATTTGGAGGTGCCGAGTTGAACGTGATTGTGATGTGATGCTGTGCATAAAAATGGAAAATTGCCTCACCCCTTTTAAATGGCAGCACTGCATTGCGTCTGGTGTTTCTACACAAAACCGGACAGGGTATGAGCACATGTGTTTCCAATCCTGACCATGTAACATCGAAGCAGATTTCACAGCGTGTACATTTTCATCAGTTTTGACAGTACGCTAAACATAACGAAGTGCACTGATCTGTGTGAAAATCTCACCGCTGCTGTAATCAGAAGCAAAATGATGGCTATTACTCTGTGGCCCGGTTTGCCTACAGGTTCAGTTTCCTTCATTCCCCAGAGAGACTACAGAATAATTCCTGTTGTGAGTCCCGATCAGACAGAAGGTAAAACCTATAGTAACTAATGCGCCCTTCTGAGGATCTGCAAAAATCATTCCCCAATCACTGCATCGTAATCCTTTCTCTGATGGGCGGTAGCTGCGTTATCTTATTTCCGACAGTAACTTATCATCTCCGTTGGCGACATAAAAACCTAATCCATTTTCCCTTTTAGAGGATTGACTTCAGTGCCCTGAAGCACACTTCATCATTGTTTAATATTCCTTTGTGTTTCCATTATGGCAATTCAGTCTCCGACTGCTGTTCTCTAGACCAACACGCAGATAACCATCTGACACAAACGCCAGCAGCTCTGACTTGGGAACAACGGATCCTAAATCAGCATTTGGAGCTGTCCTCATGGCTAAATGAAGCATTGAGTTTTCATTAGTTCCCCTGACCCTTTATGAAGTCTTTAAACACTGCTGTTGACAAGTGAAATGCCAGGTATTGTATCCCATTAAAGATAGAATAGAAAGACTTGCATTTATACAACGCTTTCTCACATCTCTCAGAAATATCTCAAAAGACCTTCAATTAATTACTTTTGAACTGCAGTCAATGTCATGCAGGCAAGCATGGCAGCCATTTTGCACACAGCAAGATCCTACAAAATGCAATGAGGGGAATGCAATTGCCAGCAAATCCTGTTTTTGGTGGTGTTGGTCGAGGGAGGATTTTTGTCCAGGAGAACGGGGAGAACGCAAGTGTTTGACTTTAAATAGTGCCATGGGAACTTCAACATCACCCTGAAAAGACACACAGGGCCTCGGGACTGTCTGAAGGACGGCTCCTCCAAGACTGTCAGCCTAGATTGTGCACTTGAATCAGCAACCTTTTCAGTCACAGAGGCAACAATGCTGCCAATTGAGTCAAGCTGACACTATTTTTACAAAGGGTAACTGACCACAAGCTCATGGAGCTCCTTTGGTAGCTCGGTGAGTAATAGCACTGCCCAAGTTGGCACTAAATCCTTTGATCAGAAAGGTTGCAGATTTGATTCCTGGTCAATGCTGAGCTAGCTGAAATTCACTGTCACAGCACACAGTGAATTGAGCCACTGGGTTAGCAAAGAGATACATTTTAGATCATAAAAATAAACTCAGGCGTGGGATGTTTTTCCAGGAGTTAATTATACTTAAAAGAGAAACAATAGTTATGAGGTTACGGTCTTTGTTACAGAACAGAGATGTTCCATTTTATTGCAGTAAAGAAATGTTGCAATAAAGAGTCTCCGCCCAGTCCCTTTCAGACTGTCTGTTTCCAACATATCCTGTTTAAATTTTAATTTTTACAGCCTTTGAAGTTTTGCTTTTCCATATTTTCATCGCAATGACAGATTCAAGATGATGGTCGGGACTCGTTACATCACGGACAGAGTCGTCACAGTGAGCACTTGCCAAATGTTTATCGAAGACTTTGCTTCTTATGAAATTAAGCAGATTTTGTTTGAACAGCAAAACATTGCCCATTAAGCCATTTTAACCTAAGCTGTTGCTTCCTGCCGCTCCTTAAATATGTTTGTGTTGTGTTTGCTGGCATCAATTAAAACCTTGTTTGATGCTGGCAGTAGCTCAACTGTAATTTCTCAGCTAGAAGGTCAGGTCATCATTGTAATGGCTGAGATTTTAAAAGCCACAAGCATTTAGACTTCCCTTCCAAGGACTTCAAATATTTCCATTATCAATTAGTACTCTCAAATCATTTAAGCACTGTCATAACTATGAATGTTAACTTGACCTATCACAATTTTAGAGAAATGGTCAAACATTTTTCACCAGGAATGTAATATATCATCACCAGATTACATATATAAAAAACCATCTATGTAAACATGTCTGCCAACCTCTGACCCCCTCATTCCAACAGCACTTTGGAAATACAGAGGTTTTCGTGGCAGCTTGGCTCGGTTTGTAGCACTTGCGTCTCGGAGTCACAGTCTGGTGAGAATCAAGGCCCACTGCAGAGCACCTAATCACAGCTGATACTTCAGTGCAGTGCTAAGAGAGTGCTACATTGTTGCTGGTTTTGGATGAGATGTTCAAATGGACATAAACTGTTTCAAGTGGCAGGAGGGTTGGTAGCCAGAGGACACCGATTTAAGGTGATAGGCAAAAGAACTAGAGGTGACATGAGGAAACATTTTTTTTTTACAGAGAGACGCTGTAATCTGGAATGCGCTGCCTGAAAGGATGGTGGAAGCAGATTCAATAGAGAATTGGAGAAATACTTGAAGGGAAAAAATTCACAGGGCTATGGGAAAAGAGCAGGGGAGTGGGATTAATTGGATAGCTCTACCAAAGAGCCGGCTCAGACCTCCTTCTGTGCTGTATCATTCTATGATTCTAAAAGATCCCATGGCTCCAATTTGAGGAGGGAGTTCTCCCATTGTTCAGGCTAACATTTTCCCCCTCAAACACCATCACCAAAAACTGGTCAGCATCTCATTTGTGGTTTGTGCAACCTTACTGTGAGCAAATTGATTGCTGTGTTTACTCACATCATAACAGTGACTGCACTTGAAAAATAATTCATTCGGTGTGAAACTCTGTGATATCTCAGGTGTCAGCCGCAGCTCAGGGGTAGCACTCTCGCCTTTGAGTCAGAGTTGTGGGTTGAAGTCCCACTCCAGACTTGAGCGCATAGTCTACTTGAGTGCAGTACTGAGGGAGGGCTGCACACTGTCAGAGGTGCCGTCTTTTGGATGAGACGTTAAACTGAGGACCCAACTGCCCTTTCAGGTGAATGCAAAAGATCCCATGGCACTATTCGAAGAGGAGCAGGGGAGTTCTCCCGGTGTCCTGGCCAATATTTATCCCTCAACCAACATCTAAAACAGATTATCTGATCATTTATTTCATTGCTCTTTGTGGGAGTTTGATGTGTGCAAGTTGGCTGCGGGGTTTCCTAGTTTACAATAGTGACTACACTTCAAAAGTATTTAATTAGCTGTAAAGCACTTTGGGACGTTCTGTGGTTGTGAAAGTTGCCATATAAGTGCAAGTCTTTATTTCTTGATATCTTGCAGATGTGGTAAAGTGCTATGTAAAATCAAGTAGTTCCCTTCTTTTTAATATACACAATCTGTCACCAAGGAAGAGTTTGTTTTCCCCAAGTTTGTCTATCTCTATCATAAGGAAAGTGAAATAAGCTAGGTCACTGACTTCTCTATGGCAGGTCTGAATTCAGCCTCAAGACTGGGCAATGGGCAACAAGGTAGAGATTTCCTGAAGTGCAAGCTGGCCAAGGTAGATTTCCCTTCCTTCCCTCCCAAGACAGATGATCCCATCTGTTGTGTATGTACCTTTAAGGGAAGAACTGGTTTTAGACTGCAGTACCGGCAGTGACCACCCCTGTATAAAAGGCCCTAGCAGGCTTCTGTATTTCAGTCTGACGTTACCCTCCGTTCAGTAAAGTACCTGTTAAACTGTTCTCCCGAAGTCCGTGTATTATTGAGGCGCGGACTTTACAGTGGCGACGAAGATGGAATTAGATACAGGATCAGCCCTAACTGTCATGAATCGATGAGACTATGAGCGGCTATTCACACACATACCCTTAAAGGACACGTCCATTGTATTGAAGACATACACGGGGCAAAAGGTCTACCCCAGAGGAAAAATAAGGGTGTCAGTTAAATATAACGGCAAGGAAACACAGAAACTGTATATATATATACTACAAGATGGAGGACCACCATTATTGGGACGTGAATGGATCCGAAAAATACAATTGGACTGGCATTCCATTCAGGCGCTAACTGTGACTGACAAAAAGGATGATGACGTTGCACCTGGACGTCTGTCACAAATTCTAACTGACGCGGAAGAGGTGTTCCAACAAGGACTTGGGACTCTAAAAGGAGTAAAGGCAACGATAAAGATCGAAGATAACGCAAACCCAAAATTTTTTAAGGCCAGACCGGTGCCATACGCGATCCGCCCAGCCGTTGAAGCTGAACTGGAGAATCTGGAGTGTTCGGGTGTGCTGTCCAAGGTGGACTGGAGCGAGTGGGCCACACCCATCGTTCCTGTAATGAAGAAAGCATTGAGCAGCACGCCTGGGGAGCTGAAGAAGGTTCGCATCTGTGGGGACTTCAAGGTAACTGTGACCCCAGTCCTGCACACAGTACAATATCCACTTCCACGGATAGAAGATATTTTCGCCTCACTATCTGGAGGGAAACGTTTTACAAAGATTCATCTGGCCCAAGCGTATCTACAAATGGAGGTGGAAGAAGCATCTAGGAAATACCTCATGATAAACACTCACAAAGGCCTTTACCAGTACAATCGACTGGTGTTCGGGGTAGCATCAGCCCCGGCTATTTGGCAGAGGGCAATGGAACAAGTCCTGCAAGGGATCCCAGGGACCCAGTGTTATTTGGATGACATCCTGGTGACGGGCGAAAATGACAGTGAACACCTTGCCAACCGGGAGCAGGTGCTCACTAGATTGCAGGAATGTGGGCTACGAGCCAACCGCCCCAAATGCGAGTTCTTCAGGAGACAAATCTCGTATTGTGGCCACATGATTGATGAGGAAGGGTTGCATAAGTCGCCAGACAAGATTGAGGCTGTAGTCAAGGCTCCAGCACTGGAAAATGTGTCACAACTGAGGTCGTTTCTCGGACTGGTGAACTACAGGTAGACTATCCTTTATCCGAAAACCTCGGGACCAGCCGAGTTTCGGATAAAGGAGAATTTCGGATTTCGGAAGGTGGGACGGCGGGGGTCCGCGGGGGGTCGTGCGCACGACTTACGCTGACGCTCAGCGTAAGTCAGTCAGGGTCGGCGGGGGTCGGGGCCGGCGGGGTCCGCGGGGGGGTCGGCGGTTGTCGGGGCTGGCGGGGGGGTCGGCGGTTGTCGGGGCTGGCGGGGTCCGCGGGGGGGTCGGCGGTTGTCGGGGCTGGCGGGGTCCGCGGGGGGGTCGGCGGCTGGCGGGGTCGGCGGTTGTCGGGGCTGGCGGGGTCCGCGGGGGGGTCGGCGGTTGTCGGGGTCGACGGTTGTCGGGGCTGGCGGGGTCCGCGGGGGGGTCGGCGGCTGGCGGGGTCGGCGGTTGTCGGGGTCCGCGGGGGGGTCAGCGGTTGTCGGGGCTGGCGGGGTCGGCGGTTGTCGGGGTCCGCGGGGGGGTTGGCGGTTGTCGGGGCCGGCGGGGGGTCGTGCGCACGACTTACCCTTTATCCGAACTTCCGCAACCGGAACCCTCTAAAAACCGAAGGTTTTTTCGTTCAGCTTAAGTCGTACGCACGACTTACGCTGAACGAAAAAACCTTTGGTTTTTAGAGGGTTTCGGTTTTCGGAAGTCCGGATAAAGGGTAGTCTACCTGTACTACCATAAGTTCTTGCCGAATTTATCTACAATTCTGCACCCACTGAACGCCCTGCTGCAAACTGGAGTAACATGGAAATGGAGTGATGAGTGCCTTTCAGGAATGTAAATGCCTAATCACTTCAAAAGAAATATTGGCCCACTACAACCCAACACTACTGATTCGGTTGGCATGTGATGCGTCACCCTACGGCATTGGAGCGGTGCTGTCACACAAATTCCTTGACAGTTCAGAGAGGCCAAATAGCCTTTGCGTTGCGCTCGTTAACCTCAGCCGAGCATAATTACGCTCAGATTGACAGGGAGGCCCTCAGCCTGGTGTGGGGGGTGAAGAAGTTCAATCACTATCTGCACGGGCAGAAATTCACCCTACTGACTGATCATCAGCCACTGGTCTCCCATTTTTAACCCAAAGAAGGGCGTTCCGGTGATGACGGCGCAACGGCTGCAACGATGGTCACTTTTTCTAGGGGCACATCAGTACAACATAGAATACAAGGGTACGAAGCAGCATGGAAACGCTGATGGGCTGTCGCGCCTACCGTTGCCTACGGCAGAGGAAGCACCTGCAGTGGACCCTGTTGAGATATTCCATGCGACCATAGTCGAATATCTGCCTGTTACAAACTCAAGTATAGAGAAGGAAACCCGAAATGACCCGACACTCTCTCGGGTCTATGATTTGATGGTGAAGGGATGGCCAGCATATGGCGACTCACTGTTACCAGCATTCTCGCCAAGGAGAGAACAGCTGTCAGTGTGCCGGGGGACCTTGATGTGTGGATCCCGAGTGGTAATTCCACCCAAGTTGAGAGACAGAGTGCTAAATGAGCTTCATGAAGGTCATCTGGGAGGGGTAAAAATGAAAAGCCTAGCCAGGGCTTATGTGTGGTGGCCGGGAATCGATAAACAAATCGAAGACCTGACGAAGAGCTGCTCAGGATGCCAGAAAGTCCAAAATGCACCACCACAGGCCCCTCTACACCCATGGGAGTGGCCCTCATCTCCATGGCAATGGGTACACATTGATTTTGCTGGTCCATTTATGGACTCAATGTTTCTAATTGCTGTGGACGCCCATTCGAAATGGACAGAGGTCATTAAAATGTCCTCCACCACCACGGAGAAAACTATTGCAGTCCTACGGACCATCTTCGCCAGGAATGGCTTGCCAGAACAGATTTGCACCGACAATGGGCCAGTTTGTGTCCGAGGATTTCCGGAGGTTTCTGAGGAATAATGGGGTGAAACATTACACATCTGCCCCATATCATCCAGCCACAAATGGATTGGCTGAGAGGTTTGTTCAGACCTTTAAAAAGGCAATAAAGGCAATGCATAATGACGACATACCACTACAACACAAGGTGGATAATTTCTTGTTTGCTTACCGGAATGCGACACATGCAGTCATCAACCAAGCTCCAGCCATAATGTTCTTCAACCGAAGGCTAAGATGTCGCCTGGATTTGCTCAAACCAAACATAAGACGAGATGTTGAGGATAAGCAATTCCAGCACATAAATGAGAAGCCAACCAGGAGCTTCAAGATAGGGCAACCAGTCTTGGCCCGCGACTACCGAACAGAAAAATGGCAGCCAGGAATGATATGCACACAGCAGGGACCACTAATGTACACAGTGGATGTTGGAGAGAGCATCGTGAGACGCCATGCTGACCAGATTCTGGAGTCTCAGGAACAAGCCAAACCTATACCATGAGCATGTGCACCTGGTAATGAGCCCGAAGTACAGATTGCGTCTACCTCAGAAGCAGTGGTATTGGAAGCTGACGAACCAACCAATGACAATGAGCCAGAATCGACTTCACCGCAAGAACAGGATACTCGAGAAAGGCGCTATCCAGTCAGGATTAGGAAGCCTCCTCAGAGACTGAACTTATAAATGATTGTTTCAGTTGATGTATATAGTACCCAGAAAACTGTAATTGTAATTAGTTATTATTTAGTTGTTAAATGAATGTTATGTACTGTTTATCTAAAAGGGGAGGAATTGTTGTGTATGTACCTTTAAGGGAAGAACTGGTTTTAGACTGCAGTACCGGCAGTGACCACCCCTGTATAAAAGGCCCTAGCAGGCTTCTGTATTTCAGTCTGACGTTCCCCTCCGTTTCAGACCTCATTCTCAGCATTGCTGGCTGTGCAGCTGCCTCAGTCAGCAGGAGGAGAAGGAGCAGCCAAACCAGGAGAGTGGAAAGTGGTGGTCTCCTGACCAGGAAGAGGAGGACAACGATAGGTCACCACCACCACCTCCACCATCATCACAACAACAGAGGTTCCTGGAGAGAGAGGACAGAGGAGGAGAAGGAGAAAGGAGGCCAGCAACAACATCAACCAGGGGAGAGGCCTTTCCCATTACTGCCTCCCCAAATTGGCCTCCACTTCAGGAGAGGGAGAGAGGGGAGAGAAACCACCATCAACCAACACCAACTGTTCGGAAGGAGGGAGGAATATCATCTTTCAGAACATCTACAGGTGGATGTTATTTGGGGCACTCTCCCAAAGACTTTGTATTTTAGGTGGGGGGAGAAAAGAAGAAACAAGGCCGGATCATCAAGGGATGTCTGTGTGTGTGTGTGGCCCTTGTTAAAAACTAGGCCACGCACACCACTAATAAGCACCCCTTCTATTGCCTGACCTGGGACAGCTGGAGCTGCCTAGGTGAAGTCCAATTTCATTTATTACATCGTTAAGACCTGGTGTGGGACTGAGCCTGGGGCATCTCCAACTTTCCCAAGTGAAGACATCTTCTCCCCCTGTCAGAAGACCACCACTATCAAAGACTTTAAATTTCCATCGGAGAGTGCACCCCTGCCAACACCCACCCACCCACCATCCTGAGTGGCAACCCTGCCCTTGCGGCCTCCCTCCTTCCCACCCCCCCTCTCTCTCTTTGTCTCTCTCTGCCTCTTTCTCTGAGGCACCTCAATTTCATCTCTATTTATTAATTGCCTATTGAGCAGAGGGAAGAAGGCCCCTCTCCCAATTTCAATCAATAAGGGGAGAGGTGTGCCTTCATTTTAAACCGCTCCCTCTGCTCAATAGAGGACCAAAAAATGCCTGAGGCCATTAACACCTTCAGGCCTGTGACTTGGGGTGAGTGTAGCCCTTATAAAAACACCCCATAATGGCGACTGCATTGTCGCCGGTGGCGGGGCCAGCCAGGACTTATGCGGGAGTGGCAGCCACAGACATAGCTGCTCACGCTGCCCCGTCACCTTTTAAACTCATGATAAAAAAGCTTGGGGTGAAGAGCTACACTCACCCCACTATGACCATTGAGGCCTGCGTTAAAGCCATGGCTGGGGTTGTCGGCCCCTCAGCCATCGTCGCGGCCTCAAAAATGTACGGGAAGGCTGTGTTCTTCCTGGGGTCGGAGCGGGCGGTGTCCCTGGCCGTCGCCAAGGGGCTCACCGTGGGCGGGACCTTCCTGCCAGTGGATCCTCTCGAGGCCACCGCGCAGAGGATCGTCATCTCGAACATCCCGCCCTATGTTCCTGGTGAGCTCCTCCTCCCCCATTTATGCCAACTTGGGGAGGTGAGGTCGGGGATCACGCCCATCCCGCTCGGCTTCCGGGAAGCCAGCCTTCGCCACGTCTTCTCCTTCCGGCGCCAGCTGTTTATCCAGCTGGCGTGGGAGGAGGACACCACGAGGGGACCGCCTATCGCGTCTTCTGGACGTCGGATGGTGTGCGGTGCCATGCCTGCAAGGAGGTGGGGCACATTCGGAAAAACTGCCCTGCCTCCAAGGCCGCCAGATCATCTAGTGCGGCAGAGGCTGGCGCCGCCGCCCCTTCTCCCCCCGGATCTGCCCGTGCGTCAGGAACCGCTGATGCGCGGTCGACGTCGGAGGTCGATGCCACCAACGCCTCCAGCAGGGGGGAGGGAGCGCGCGCGTCCGGCCGGAAGGAAGGCGCGGCAAAAATCAAAACACCTTAGGGCGGGTCCCTCCGTGGAGGGCCAGCCCTTGCCCCTTACACCCGCGCTCCTCGCGGAGTTAATCGGGGCAGACGCGAGTGGGAGGGGCCTCGTGCCCGAGCCTGTGGCCGCAACCGCCGTAGCGGAAATGCCAATAACTGCGGCCGGGCTCGGGCCCGAGGAACCCGATAAACCTGCTCCGCCGGAGGGAGCAGAGGAGGAGGCCTCTGCAGACATGGAGGTCTCCCTCGCTCCCTCCGTGCTAAAAATGCGCGACCCCCTGGAAGAGGAGGAGGAGGACCGGGAGAAGGAAGGTCCCTCCAAGCAGGGGGAGTCGTCGCCCGCCGCGGGTACTGCACCCCCCCCACCACTGCTGTCATCACCACCGGCAATCGGCAGGGGTCGCCTGTCCCTCGGGAGGCTGAGGCAGATGTGTCTGTCCGGCATGTGCCTCCTGGGGATGGGGACGAGACCCTGCCCGTGGGGGTGGGCGCGGAACAACCCGCAGCGGAGATTGACATTTTATCAGTGCCGTTACCCCTCGCCGGTTCAGGCGGCCTGGGGTCTGGGTCGGGCGAGCTCGAGGAAAATGAGCTCGCCCAAAGCGACCCGGACATCTCCCAGGGGCTGTTCGTCCTGGTAGAGGTTTTAATTCAAAACACCCCATCCGCTGGGTTGGAGGTTGGTGGCGGGGAGGAGGATGGCCCCCTGGCTGCGTCTCTGGTGCCGAACGTACTGGAGGAGCTGGGAATTGTTCTCTCCCGGTTTCTCCGGTCGTTCTGGCGTCTGAGGCGGGGGGGGTGCGGCGGGGGGACCGTGGAGTTCCACAGGGCGTTCTGGGATGTCTTGGGGGGTGACTACGTGCGGGTCCTGGGGGAAAGTTTGGCGACCGGGGAGATGCCCCTCTCTTGGCGCAGGGCGGTCATTGTCCTGCTGCCTAAGAAGGGCGATCTCCGCCTCCTTAAGAACTGGCGCCCGGTCTCCCTCCTCAGCACGGACTATAAAATCTTTGCCAGGGCCATGTCTGCTCGCCTTGGCACCGTGCTGGCCCACATGATCCACCCCGACCAGTCCTACACGGTCCCGGGCCGGGCCATCCACGATAACATCCATCTGGTCCAGGACCTGGTCCACCACTCCCAGAGGGCTGGTCTGTCGGTCGCCTTCCTTTCCCTGGATCAGGAGAAGGCGTTCGACAGGGTGGATCACGAGTATCTCTTCGGGACTCTGTGCGCATTCGGGTTCGGGACGCATTTCGTCGCCCGGATCCGACTTCTGTACGCCGCCGCGAAGTGTCTGATTAAAGTTAACGGGTCCTTGACGGCGCCCCTTCGCTTCGGGAGGGGGGTGCGTCAGGGATGCCCCATGTCCGGTCAGTTATACGCCGTTTGCGTGGAGCCTTTCCTGCGCCTCTTGCGGAAGAGGTTGTTGGGACTGGCTCTGCAAGGGCCGGGCGTGGAGGTGGTCCTCTCGGCTTACGCCGATGACGTGCTCCTCACGGTCATGGATCCCGCTGACTTGCGGAAGATGTGGGACTGCCAGCAGATTTACTCGGACGCATCCTCCGCCAAGATCAACTGGGAGAAATGTTCCGGACTCCTGATGGGTCAGTGGCGGGTGGACTCCCTGCCGGAGGAGTTCAGGCCTTTCACCTGGAGCACCACGCACCTCCTCTATTTGGGAGTCTACCTTAGCCCTGCCGAGGACGCCTGGCCGGCGAACTGGCAAGAGCTGGAGGCCAAAGTCACCGCTCGCCTAGGACGCTGGACAGGACTGCTCTGAGTGTTGTCCTACAGGGGTCGAGCGCTGGTCATAAACCAGCTGGTGGCCGCCATGCTGTGGTACCGGTTGGTCACTTTGATCCCTCCCCCTGCGTTTGTCGCCAAGATGCAGAAGAAGCTCATCGACTTCTTCTGGGACAAAAGGAAGCACTGGGTCTCTGTCGCAGTTCTGAGTCTCCCGCTTAGGGAGGGCGGTCAGGCGCTGGTGTGCCTTCGCACCCAGGCTGCGACTTTCCGTCTTCAGACGCTGCAGAGATACCTGTATGTCGAGAATCCTCCGAGATGGTGTGCGCTGGCGACGTATTTCTTCCGCCAGCCGCACGGCCTCAATTACGACACGCAGCTCCTGTTTGTGAAAGTGGGCAGCAGGCATGCCAGCCTGCGGGAGCTGCCTGTCTTCTACCAGGAACTGCTATGGGTTTGGAACTACGTCGCTTTCAGGCGGAGCTCTCCCCCGTCAGGAGCGGCGGCTCTCCTTCGGGAGCCACTGCTCAGGAATCCGCACCTCCACGACCACGGGTTCGGGTGGCTGGCGGAGGGCAGGGCTGTGCCTGGCAAGGTGACCAGAGTCGGGGACCTGCTCGATGGTGGAGGAGCGGGCTGGATGGCGCCGGAGGAGCTGGCTCGGCGCCTGTCCTGGGCTAACGTCCGGCTCGCGGTTGAAGCCAGTGAGTCGGTGAAAGTGGCACTGGGCCCCGACTCCACTAGGTGTATCGAGGCGGCTCAAGCACGTGGGGCGATCCCGTCCGAGCTTACCCCCGTTCGGACGGAATTCCTCATCGGCGCCCGGCCCTGAAACTCCCCTCGGGAACCGGTGCCTCACAACTTGAGCTGTCTCGAGGAACTACCCTCCTTGCCTTTTCATTCCGCACGGAGGGGTTTCCTGTATGGGCTGCTCCTGCACACTCTCCACTTTGCCATCTTCGTCTGCCGTCCGGACACGCCTTGGCGTGGTGTCTTGCCGACCGGCGGAGGCTGAGGTCCCCAATGGAGGGCTCTCTACACGGGAGTCCTCCCTTGTTCCATCGGGGACTTGGCCTGGAGGGTGTTGCACGGAGCGGACCCGTGCAATATGGTTTTAAGTAGGTTCACGGACTCCCAGGTGGCCTGCATTTTTTGCGGCCTGGAGGAGTCCGTGTTTCACGTTTATGTCGAGTGAGAGAGGTTGCAGCCCCTCTTTCACTACTTGAAGGGGCTGCTCCTCGATTTTTGGTTGCACTTCAGTCCCACGCTCTTGATCTACGGTCACCCGGTGCGGAGGGGAGCGGGCAGGTTGGAGGACCTCCTTGTAGGCCTGCTCCTGGGCCTGGCTAAAAGAGCCATCAATTGGTCCAGGCAGCGGGCGGTCGAGGGGGTCGTCCGGCCGGCTGGAGTGCATCATCAACCCGGAAAACCAAATTTTAATTTGATTTGTTAAATTTTAGTTGAACTTTTGTTAATTTACAGTCCAATTTGTTTTGTTTTTTTTGGGTCCAAACAAAAGCTCCGTTCAGTAAAGTACCTGTTAAACTGTTCTCCCAAAGTCCGTGTATTATTGAGGCGCGGACTTTACACCATCAACACTGCAAGACTTCATCTACAGTAGCCCCTCAGTCAAGAACACACTAAACAAGATCTCAAATGTGAAGGATGGGCAGCCCTGAATCCCCAGAACTCAACCTCATGACTAATCTAGTTGAGAGATGGGGCTGTTGTACTACAGTACCAAGATGATGGATCTTCCACACAAATACTGTCCCATTTCCCTCCAAGTGAACACGTGGTGGAACCCCAAGTATCACGCCCAATTTGCCAGCGAATTACATGAGCGATGAACTTGAGCGGTCTTATTAAAAAAAAGAAAAGAATTTGAAAATAAATAATAGAGGCAAAAATTAAAAATAGACATAGCAGAAAAAAGTCAAATGAAGCCATAGGAAAGACAGGGCAGCGGACTAAGTTCTGGCACTCGAATTACAGTTTGCACTGACCTTTTAAACCCAACTGTACAAACAGAAGCCAATGAGTGTGTGGACATTCAAAATCACCACACGGCTGCTTCTCCACTGAGAGGCGAGGGCTAGTAATTAACTTGCGCTCTTGCAGATGCACACGGAGGAGTTTGCTTGAAGTCTTTTTAACTATAACATTCAATACCAGGACACTTCTATTCCCTGCGAATTCTGTGCTCCTTGAGCACTTAGGGGGTGAAACTGGACATGGCCAGTGGTACAAACTGGGTGATAGAGATTTAACAGGCCATTTTACAACTTACCCGAAATCAGATTTTATAAGAAAATCGGACCAGGTGTTGAACGGGCCACTAATTCGCTATCACCCCTTTTCCACTACCACCCAATACCAATTTAACCCCCTTCGTATCAACATTAAGCACCCTCCCCAGTCCCCGGTGAGGTACAGCATTGGCTGGTTCAATGGAAGGGATGATTTTATGAATGTGTACTCTCAGCAAAGAACCTTGCCTGTCTGAGCACATATTAGAAAATGGCAGCAAGCTCCCCATGATTTCCTGATAAGCGCTCCCACAGTGAGTGAGGCTCCATGCTGGGCACACGCATTTCGAACATCAGTCCTGCAGAGTAAAACTCTCCCTCCAGTGTTCAACAAGTGACTATAAAACAACGAAAAAAAATGCCCTTGATCCAGCAATGACCATCCAAACCCAGTCCCTACAGAGGACATGATGGGATTCTGTTCCATTGCACCACTCTGTCCTGCAAGGTCCCAGTTTTAACTTATTCAGGGAAGTATTTACTGAGAGTCTTTTGTACTAACCTCACAGCTTGCCCTGCATATTTGCACAAAACTTATTCCAGTCACCAAACAAAAGAAAGCCCTATTTGTTTTCCATTTTAATTACATTTGTTGAATCTACTTAGTTTGCGATTTGAGATCAGACAAATAGATGTTTGCTAAACTAATTAAGCAGCCAATTAAATTCTGGTTCAACAGACGAGAAGCGCGGGTTTGTGCGACTGAGTTGCAATGTTTAACAAACTAATAACAAAGCTGAGCAGCTGCCTTGTTGCTACGTCGTCTGAACTGATCTCACACTGCAGGCGATCCATGTGTTTACTCTGCAGCGAGACAGATTTCCTGATTTACTCCATTTGTAAAATACCAAAGAATAAGTCATACTCGGAGATTTGTGGTCTCTCAGCAAGAAGAACCTCAGTGTCTTTGAGACAGAAGACAGCTGTCTACCCACAATCTGTGCACACACGTTCTGTGCATACTGCAGCAGATCTTCCATGAGAGGCTGTGTTCTTTGGAAAGCACGTTGCCAGTAATTGTGACATTATGTTGTGTCAATACACAGTCAAACCTCAGGTATAACAAACTAGCGATACAGACCAGTGGAATAAGCATCTCTGGACAGATCCAACACAACGTGACTCAATCTGCTATCCAAGCCAAGATGGAAGACAAGGACCGATGTGTCAGCCATTGCTTTGAGTCATGAGTTCAAGTCCCATTCCAAAGACTTGATCACATAATCTTCGCTGGCACACCAGTGCAGTGCTGAGGGAGTGCTACACTGTCGGAGGTGCCGTTTTTCAGATGAGACGTTAAACCGAGGCCCCGTCTGCCCTCGCAGAGGAATGTAAAAGATCCCATGGTACTATTTTGAAGAAGAACATGGGAATTCTCCTGGTGTCCTGGTCAAAATTCATCCCTCAACCAACAGCTAAAACAGATTATCTAGCCATTTATTTTATTGCTGCTTGTGGGACCTTGCTGTGCACAAATTGGCTGCCATGTTTCCTCCATTACAACAGTGACTGCACTTCAAAAGTGCTTCATTGGCTGTGAAGTCCTGTGATCATGAAAGGCGCAATATAAATGCAAGTCTTTCTTTCTTTCAAAGTAGAAATGCTTTGTCGCAGGGGCAGAATAAATCAGAGGGCGAATCAACCTATGTACCCTCCCAGCAGGCTGGGTCATTCACAGATTGCTCGTGGGATAACTGCAGCACCATTGCCACCACCTAGTATAGGCATCTGTACATTTAAGAGGCCAGTGAAACCATGGGGCAAGGTAAAATCAACACCTCAGACTCATGGAAGGGCCTCTCCTTGAAAGCGATGACACCACTAAAATTCAGGAAAGGTCATGCCCACCCAAACTGATTTTAAAACCAAAAATTAATAAACGTTGATATACTCCTGGAGAACTTCTGTAAATATCAATAAAATATTAGGAACAGTCTGCAAATATTGATTTAATCCTAGGGATTCGGTGCAAATATTGATTTAATCTTGGCGAACCCCTGAAAATATTGATTTCATCCCTGGGACCCCATGCAAATAGTTATATTATCCTGGGGATCCCTTGCAAATATTGATACGCACTAGGAGAACCTCATCCTTATTCCTGAAGGACAGAGTTAACTAACCCCACAGCAAAACATTGCAGAAACATTTCTTAAAATATTTTCTGAAATGCAAAACATAAGAACATAGGAATAGGAGCAGGCCATTCAGCCCCTCAGGTTTGCTCCCCATTCAATTAGATCATGGCTGATCTTCACCTCAACTCTATATTCCCTCCTTTGCGCCATATCTCTTGATACCCTTTCCCAACAAAATTCTATCAATCTGAGTTTTGAAATTTTCAATTGATCAAACTTCACCAGCTTTTTGGGGGCGTGAGTTCCAGATTTCCACTACCCTTGGCGAAAAGTGCTTCCTGACATCACCCCTGAATGGCCTAGTTCTAATTTTAAGGTTATGCCCCCTTGTTCTGGACTCCCCCCACCAGAGGAAATAGTTTCTCTCTATCTATCCTATCAAATTCTTTAATCATCTTAAACACCTCAATTAGATCACCCCTTAATCTTCGACATCAAGGGAACACAAGCCCAGTCTATGCAACCTGTTCTCATAATTTAACCCTTTTAGCCCTGGTATCATAGCGAACTTTCAAGTCCAGGGTATCACAGAGGGTGCAGCAGATCCGTCAGAATCCAAACGCCCAACAATTGTGCACGGACGTCAGTGTGTGAGAAAAAAAGTTTTGAGATCTTGAAAGCAGCAAAGGAATTGGAATCTTTAAAAAAAATGGAACCCATGATTTAGGGCTTTAATGGTAACATGTCATTATGACTGAGAGCGGGGAGAAAGCTGACATCCATTGCAGAATTGAAGCACTCACTACTCTTGTGAACCACAGTATGCAAACATTAGCATATGAAAATCATGTATCCTTTTGACTCCGCATTTCTTGAACTTGGGGTCGGAACAAAAAGGAGGAAGGTCACGGCTTGAAAATGTCTTTCTCTTTTTCCCTCAAACTGCAGTATATATCATGCCTTTGTCTACCAGAAGCCGGGCAGATTTTTCTTTGCAGTGCCAATACAACAATTGGGTGAAGAGCCTGCTCGGAGTCTAGGGCGAGCCTTTTGTAAACCTTTCCCGTCATTTTGGGCCTGGTGTGTTGTTTGTAATTTATTGCAACGTAAAAGCAATCCCATGCATACTTTAACAGCAGATTAAGGAGAATTCGAGCCCATGGTGAATGGAAAGGCGACGACATTAAGAGTGTGGTTTATGACTCGCGGTTAATGAACTGCCAGCACCGCCAAATGACCTGAACCCAGACAGAGTGAAGCAACGAAGGTTCGTTGTCTGTGCAGTAAGGAGCCGATCAGATTAATCACTTAAATCTCACATTCTCGTTGGGCCGAAATTCCTCAGGGGTTCCGCCGCTCTCCATGGAAGACTTACAGAACCCCGAGAAAACAGTGGCGCCCCGGTGGCTCCAGGTCGTCACCATTGCCAGGAGTTTCCTCTTGGCCTAGAAAATGTGGCTCAGTGGGTGGCACTCTCACCTCCAAATCAGAAGGTTGTGGGTTCAAATCCCATTCGAGAAACTTGAGTACAAATTCTAGGCTGACACTCCGGTGCGACACTGTCGGAGGTGTCGTCTATTGGATGAGACGTTAAACTGAGGCCCCGTCTGCCCTCTCAGGTGTAAATGATCCCATGGCACTATTTCGAAGAAGAGCCGGGGAGTTCTCCCCGGTATCTATCCCTCAACCAGTATCACTAAAAACCGGATTATCTGGTCGTTATCTCATAGCTGTTTGTGGGAGCTTGCTGTGCGCAAATTGGCTGCCGCGTTTCCTATATTACAACAGTGACTACACTTCAAAAGTACTCAATTGGCTGGAAAGCGCTTTGGGACGTCCTGAGGTCGGGAAGGGTGCTAAATAAATGAAAGTGCTTTCTTTGTTTCTTTACAAGGCAAGTGACAGCAAAGGGGGAAGGATTCAGGGACAGGGACTCTGTACACCGAGAGCTGTGGCTCCTTAGGATCAGTCTGGACCTGGTGTATCTGTGGAGGATGGTACATCCAGAGGTGAGGTGTACCGGGCAACACAAGGGTGGATATGGGCCCCATCTGTGGGGTCCAGGCCAAGCAAGTAGAAAGAAAGCCCTCAAATTTTTATTTTTGGTTGTTCTCCCAGCACAAGGGACTTGCGGAGGCTGAGACTGGCAGATGCCAGAGCTTCCAGTTGCCATGAGCATACGGGTGGCAGAGATGCGCCCAAGGTGGTGCTTGGGCTCATCTGTCCTGTGCTAATGAGATGCGCCCCCACGGACCCAGCATACTTTGGTGTGGTGAGCACTGCGGATCCAAGTGGAACTTGCGGGATCGTGACCTGTGGATTTTCAACCACTTTTTTATTTTAAAAGCCAAAATCCTGGTCAGCAACACACATCAGGAAGATTCCACATATGTGCGGAGCTAGTTGATGTCACTTCAGATGGCACCAAGGTTGTTGAAACTGGAGTCAGTGCAGCTGAGTTTGGCAGGGGGAGAAACAAAAAAGAGCCAGGGTTGCTAATCCTGACTGTTACCCAGTGACCCTCTGAAAGAAAGTTTGTGAGGACATCAGGTGACAACAGGATCAAGCACCTGATGCCCAGACACAGGCTCTTTCCAGAAAGAGATAGCAGTCAGAAAAAAGGAGTCCTTAGCCCAGGGACAAGAGGAGAAATGTCATGGCCCCTCTCAGAACCACCACAGCTAGCCCCACTGAAACCATCTAACACGGCAAGGACCAGGGCTCAAATCGAAAGCTTCCTGCTCAACTGGCTCATTGATTAATGGGCCATTGATTAATCGGCAGTTTTAAACTGATGGTGCTGTAAGAATCAGAAACAGTGAGCTTCTCCAGTTGCCTGAATAAGAGGTCAGTTTAGAAGACTTTTTTCCCACAAGTTTGAACTTCGGCCTCAGTAAAGCAAGGGGGGGGTGGGGAAGGCCTGTCTCATTAACCAGTCAATGAGCATGGAATGCACAAGACTTCACAGACGTGAATCGCGCCCATCTTACACTGCCCGGCCCTGACCTTGCATTCCCGATGTTTACTTGATCTGCCCTCCTCTTGAGCCTTTCACATTAATATACAACTAATGGGATGAAGCTGCTTTGAAAATGTCAGGCTTGTTAGCACTGACATTTAACAGTGCCGCAAGGTTCAGATTTTAGCATCTCAGTTAAATTAGATTAGTTAAAAGAATGACTGTGACTTTTCAAAGGGGTAACTATCTGCTTGAAGTCCCAGCGCAGAATTGTTTTTTTAAAGATAAGCTCTGAGAGAATTTATTTTCGCAGGTCCACTTCCTCCCTCCCTCCTCCCTCAACTTGTGAATTATGGTTCCACTTCAGGGGAATGGGGGGGGGGGGGTGGCCCTGTGGCCAGCAGTGCTCCTGTACCTCACTGCACTGCTCGTACTTCATATGTCAGTTTTGGCAGCAAGCTATTCAACCGTGGAGACCATCACAGTCGAACCCGATCCCGTCCTCATCCAACAATCACGTGCATGCTCTTCCCAGCAGAGGTCACTGGATACCCGTCAGGAGGAACCCTTGCTGATTCTTCCCATTTCCTAGCTGATGGGGACAGAGGCCGACTGTAGCACTCCAACTCACGCCCTAGCTGAGATCAGTTAGTTCAGCTCAGGGATTGAACACGAGACGTTGGCCCAGATGTCTTTAATCACAATGCCATTTGAGGGGGTGCCCGGAGAGGGTTAAATGAAGACATATTGGTAGTTGGGCAGTTAAGACGTTCGTGTTTCAAGAGCAATGAGCTGCTCTGGCATGAACACATAGCAATCCGGAGTAAGCACAGTGGCAAAACGGAAAGGACGGCAACAGTCGGCGATGTTGTCAGGTCAGTGGCACTGCTGCTGTTTATTTTCTTGCTACTCACTGATCTGGTGGCCATTACGGAAACATGGCTGCAAGATAATCATGAATGGGAACTAAACATACAAGGGTATTTGACAATTAGGAAGGACAGACAGGAAGGAAAGGGAGGTGGGGTTGCTATGTTAATCAAGGATGGAATCACTGCAAGAGTCAGAAATGATATTGGGTCAAAGGATCAGGATAGTGAAACAGTTTGGGTGGAGATAAGGAATAATAAGGGGAAAAAGTCACTAGTGGGCGTAGTCTATAGGCCTCCTAACAGTTGCAACTCTGTTGGTCGGAGTATAAATCAGGAAATAGTTGGGGCTTGTAATAAGGGAACAGCTATAATCATGGGGGATTTTAACTTTCATATTGACTGGACTAATCAAATTGGGCATGGCAGCATTGAGGAAGAGTCCATAGAGTGTATTAGGGACAGGTTCCTTGAGCAGTATATAACTGAACCAACCAGGGGGCAGGCAATCTTAGATCTGGTCCTGTGTAATGAGACAGGATTAATAAAAAATGTCCTAGTAAAGGATCCCCTTGGAATGAGTGACCATAATATGGTTGAATTCCAAATTCAGTTTGAGGGTGAGAGAGTTGGATCTCAAACCAGCGTACTAAGCTTAAATAAAGGAGACTATGAAGGTATGAGAGTAGAATTGACTAAAGTGCACTGGGAAAACAGATTAAAGTGTAAGACGGTACAAGAGCAGTGGTCTACATTCAAGGAGATATTTCACATCTTTCAAGATAAATATATTCCACGGAGGAAAACGGGGAGTAAAAGAAAAGACAGCCATCCGTGGCTTAGTAAAGTAATAAAGGGTAGCATTCGACTGAAAACAAGGGCATATAAATTAGCCAAATCTAGTGGGAGGATAGAAGATTGGGAAGCATTTAAAAGCCAGCAAACAATAACTAAAAGATTAATTAAGAAAGGGAAGATAGATTATGAAAGTAAACTAGCAAAAAATATAAAAACAGATAGCAAGAGTTTCTACAGCTATATAAAAAGAAAAAGGGTGGCTAAAGTGAACGTTGGTCCCTTAGAGGATGGGACTGGGAAACTAGTGGTGGGGAACATGGAGCTGGCAAAGACGCTGAACTAATATTTTGTATCAGTCTTTACAGTAGAGGACACTAAAAATATCCCAACACTGGACAAACAGGGGACAAGGGGGGGGGGGGGGGGGGGGAGGAGCTAAACACGATTAAAATCACTAAGGAGATGGTACTCAGTAAAATAATGGGACTTAAGGCGGATAAATCCCCCGGACCTGATGGCCTACATCCTAGGGTCTTGAGAGAAGTGGCGGTAGGGATTGTGGATGCATTGGTGATCATTTTCCAGAACTCCCTGGACTCAGGAAAGGTCCCAGCAGATTGGAAAACTGCTAATGTAACACCCTTATTTAAGAAGGGAAGTAGACAAAAAGCTGGAAACTATAGACCAGTTAGCCTAACATCTGTGGTTGGCAAAATGTTGGAGTCCATTATTAAGGAAACAGTAACAGAGCATTTGGATAAACATAATTTAATAGGACAGAGTCAGCATGGTTTTATGAAGGGGAAGTCATGTTTGACAAATTTGCTCGAATTCTTTGAGGATGTAACATACAGGGTGGATAAAGGGAACCAGTGGATGTAGTGTATTTGGACTTCCAAAAGGCATTTGACAAGGTTCCACACAAAAGATTACTGATCAAGATAAAAAATCACGGGATTGGGGGTAATATACTGGCATGGGTGGAAGATTGGCTATCTAACAGACAACAAAGAGTTGGGATAAATGGTTCGTTCTCGGGCTGGCAATCAGTAACTAGTGGTGTTCCGCAGGGGTCAGTGCTGGGACTCTAACTCTTTACAATCTACATTAACGATTTGGAGGAAGGGACCGAGTGCAACATATCCAAGTTTGCCGATGATACAAAGATGGGAGGGAAAGCAGTGAGTGAGGAGGACATAAAAAACCTGCAAAAGGACATAGACAGGCTAAGTGAGTGGGCAGAGATTTGGCAGATGCAATATAATGTTGGAAAGTGTGAGGTTATGCACTTTGGCAGAAAAAAATCAAAGAGCAAGTTATTATCTAAATGGAGAGAAACTGCAAAGTGCTACAGTACAAAGGGATCTGGGGGTCCTGGTGCATGAAACACAAAAAGTTAGTATGCAGGTGCAGCAGGTGATCAGGAAGGCCAATGGAATCTTGGCTTTTATTGCAAGGGGGATGGAGTATAAAAACAGGGAAGTCTTGCTGCAGTTATACAGGGTATTGGTGAGGCCACACCTGGAATACTGCGTGCAGTTTTGGTTTCCATATTTAAGAAAAGATATACTTGCTCTCGAGGCGGTTCAGAGAAGGTTAACTCGGTTGATTCCGGAGATGAGGGGGTTGACGTATGAGGAAAGGTTGAGTAGGTTGGGACTCTACTCATTGGAGTTCAGAAGAATGAGAGGCGATCTTATCGAAACATATAAGATTGTGAGGGGGCTTGATCGGGTGGATGCGGTGAGGATATTTCCACTGATGGGTGAGATTAGAACTAGGGGGCATAATCTTAGAATAAGGGGCTGCCCTTTCAAAACTGAGATGAGGAGAAACTTCTTCACTCAGAGGGTAGTAAATCTATGGAATTTGCTACCCCAGAGCTGTGGAAGCTGCAACATTAAATACATTTAAAATGGAGATAGACATTTTCCGAGCAGATATGGGAATTAGGGGTTACGATGAGAGGGCAGGGAAGTGGACGTGAGTCGAGATTCAGATCAGCCATGATCCTATTGAATGGCGGAGCAGGCCCGAGGGGCCGTATGGCCTACTCCTGCTTCTATTTCTTATGTTCTTATCCACACAACAACTTGTATTTATATAGCGCCTTTAACATAGTAAAATGTCCCAAGGTGCTTCACAGGAGCGTGATCAGACAAAATTTGACACTGAGCCATATTCAGACAGGTGACCAAAAGCTTGCTCAAAGAGGTAGATTTTAAGGAGCATCTTAAAGGAGGAGAGAGAGGTAGAGAGGTTTAGGAAGGGAATTCCAGAGCTTAGGGCCTTGGCAGCTGAAGGTACGGCCGCCAATGGTGGAGCGATGAAAATTGGGGATGCGCAAAAGACCAGAATTGGAGGAACAATAAGATCGCGAAAGGTTGTAGGACTGGAGGAGGTTACAGAGCAGCAAGGCCATGGAGGGATTCGAAAACAAGGATGAGCATTTCAAAATCATGGTGTTGCCAGACCTGGGAGCCAATGTAGGTGAGCGAGCACAGGGGTAATGGGTGAATGGGATTCGATGGTGCGAGTTAGGATACGGGCAGAAGTGTTTTGGATGAGCTCAAGTTTATGGAGCATTTAACACCGTTCATTAAAACTTTCATTGCTTCATACCAGGTGAAACAAATACTATTTATTTAAAAAATAAAGACGGAAAATGCTGGAAATGGTCAACATCTGCGGAGAGAGAAAAACAGAGTTAATGTTTCAGGTTGGTGACCCTTCATCAACCTGAAACATTAACTCTGTTCTCTCTCCCCAGATGCTGCCCGACCTGCTCACTGTTTCCAGCATTTTGTGTTTTTATTTCAGACTTCCAGCATCCGCAGTATTTTGCTTTTATATTTATTTTATGAGATATAAGCTCTAGTGGAATAAAATGCACCTTTGCTAAAGTGCTGAATGAGAGGAGTGTTCCCTTTCAGGTTTAAGACAAACTGGGGCCAGTAAATTGGCTTTAATGAGCGCCTATAATTCCACAAAAGATAACTTGTATTTTAATATGAGGTAGAAAAAAAATGATGTTGGTCCTGAGCACTGTTCCAAAGCATATATTTTACAAAAGTTTTATATCAATCAGGCCACTTTGTGTAGAATAATACAGCATTATGCATCCACAGAGGAATCTCTACCTGTACCGCCGAGCCTGTTTTCCCAAGCACCACATATTGCCATCGAGACATCACACAAAGAGAAACACAAGGGAGTTTCTGTTCCCCTCCCTCCTCCTGCCTGAAGCCAGGGACTTGTGTGCAAGTACAGCTCCTACAGGTGCCAACTGCCCCTCCAGCACCTCACTCAACAAGCCATACGTTGTGTGTGAGCCCAGACTGAATCATTGTCAGTAATCTATTCGTTCATGTGGGGGAGGGGGGGGAAGAGAGGTCAGAGGTCAGCCCTGGTCTTTGTTCTCAATAGATATCACACAGGCACATTCCAGCAATAATCGCTGGATAAAAGTCAGCTTTCCCCTCTCCAGTGTGGAGACAATGACATTCCTGACACAATTCTGGCTATAACAAGCCAAAGCAGCACTGACCAGGCGTTGAAGCTGGGAACTTCTTGATGTCACCTTTTGGCTCAGTGGTAGCACTCTCACCTCTGAGCCAGACGAGTTCAAGTCCCACCTCAGAGACTTGAGCACATAATCCAAGGAGGCACTTCAGGGCAGTACTGAGGGAGTGCTGCACTGTCTGAGGTGCTGTCTTTCAGATGAGATGTTAAACCAAGGACACGTCTGCCCTCTCAGGTGGATGTAAAAGATCCCATGGCATTATTCTGAAGCAGAGCAGGGGAGTTCTTCCTGTGTTAATAGTAATGGTACCCAGCATGTGCCCTCATCTTATTCCGACACGTTGTCTTGGGTATTTTGGAAAATTCAGAATGAATGAGTGGAGGTATTAGAATGTATGACCGAAGCATGATCGGGTGTCCATGCGCGTCCTACTATGCTGGTTTTCTTGCTTGCAAATAAGAAAATAAACAGAGCTGCATGCATGATCCTTGCAGATTATACAACAGAATGTCAATGTTCCCTAATAGGGAAGGAGGCAGCAGAGAGGTCAATTCTACTCTCCTCACATTGGCGAACAACAGAATCAGCTGAGGACTACCTTGCGTCCGTATGCCCAGTGTGAAACTCATGTTACAAAGATGTGAGTCACCAGAAAAGACTTCAATTCAAATTCCCCTTCTCTCCAATAATATTCTTTCCTTTGTTCCTGAATGCAATGATTCATGCTGACGTACAGTTCCATGGGCGATGACAGCCATTCTATTATCTCGGCCAAGTGATCATTCTTCATGTGAACTTAGACCACAAGTGTCGGAAGGCTATTCAACACTGGTGCACATTACAATGGAGTTCAATCCAGTCCTCACCCAACCTTCACACATGAGCACTTCATGGCTTCGGTCACGAGACAGCAAACAGGAGTAAGAACCGTGATTGATTTTTCTGCCCAGCTCAGGGCAGTGAGATGCAGCACTGCCACCCAATCGAGACCAACCACATCAGCACAGGGCAGGCATTGAAACTGGACCTTTTACTGTGTTACATGACTAAGTATCACACCAAACAGTGCATTCACTTATTGAGGGCATCGGAGGAGCTTAGTACCATCTTTCTTAACTTGCAAGCAAGGAAAACCAACAACATAAGTCTTGAAGAGTTCAGCAGTGGCGCTTTACTTCATCTGATGTCTTAACCATTCAAATCCTTGCAATTAACAGATGTTCCTTTGATAAAATTCTGCAAATAGAGCAATGGCAGTAAATCTCCAAACAGCACAAGCAATGCTCTTCGTCCCTACTTGTCATTTGGAAAGATTCCAAGCAACCATGTTTGAAATTCATGGGATTCTAACAGAGCCACAAGTTCCCTCTAGAGCAGACTTTAAAAAGAAACTGAGAGCACTCGCTCAAAGAACTTATTATCAAGTTCGTTCCTCATGGACACAGAACATCTGTGCGATTAAGGAAAAAAAACTGTACATCCAATCTCAACAAGACAAGAGGTTCACTGTCTTGAATAAAGTTCAGAAATGTTTGTGTTCTTCTTATACAGGAACAGGATCCCTAATGTAGGTGCTTACATTTCTTGCTGCTAATATAAACACACACAAGAAACACCAGTATCAACATCCTTTACCTTCATATTAATCCTTATGCCACAAAACTAAATACAGAATTTGAATCAAATTCTCATATGGGTAGCTTGTCTTGTCCTTCTCTATTTTGCTGATAGACTACCATGGTCATTGCTCCTCTAAGCTTTCCTGTCTAAGCACCAAATACATAGTCCTATATGTGCTCTCCCTCCTTGCGGCCTCACTGTTGTTTTTCCCCCCAAATTGGCCTGGGTTTTTAATCTGTTTCTTCACCTCTCCCAGAAGCTCACATGACTTTCGGGTGTGGTGAGAGTGTATATATTATGATTCACAAAGCATCATAATTGTGTGGGGCAGGCAGGATGGACCAGAAGGTCTTTTCCTATCCGTCACTGTTCGTATGCTGGTAAAATGAAGACAGTCACTTACCTTATCTTGCTGTTTCCTACTCAAACTCATTTCTTTCCCAGAACCTCAAAACGGCTTTTAGTCCCTGTTTCTCCATCAATCCATAGGCCTTAAAAACCCAAGGTTGGACATCACAGAATTATCGCTTTCAGATTTACTTCACCATGTTACTTCCTTGCTGCTGTACAGTTCCACTAAGTGGCTGCAATTTGATCAGATGGAAGCATCACAACCGAGCTTGATCCCTGTCCTCAGATGACATCTACATGTCAGCATTTCCATCAGGGCTCAGCTGGTTGTTGATCAAAAGCAGAAATCCTGGCAGATTTCCCCTCATGCCCCACCCCCATCCAAATCCACAGCAGCTGAGATCATTATTCTCTACCACTGGCACAGCTGAAGGAAGCTATCTCAGGACACAGCGGACAGCTGGGACTTTCTCTGGTTTCTATGGCTAGGCTGGTCACTGAGATATTTGAGAAGTCTCTCCTATTCTTTTCACGTTTGGAGATGCCCTGTACAATGAGTCTTGCTCTTCCTCATTTATAAGTCAGACATGGAAAATTATTGACCAAGTGATGCCAGGAATCTTGGCCATAGCACAAGTAGTTTGGCCGCTTCCCAATGCCATGTGAGAAATTGACTTCTGTATCCCGCTGGTTGTAAATTGGGTATTACAGTGACACTACACATGTCTGTGTTGGCCAGTAATAGAACACACATGGTTTTAGTTAGTAATGTTGACAGATCGAGACCTGGGTCAGGTCAGGAATCCAACTTCCATGCGAAAAGTGATCTTCTGAAAATAACCCACAGACTTCCACACCACACACGGTGTTAAAAATAGATAAATAAATGCACTCTCCATCATCCCACACCTTATCGTGATTTCCAGGCACTATCCAACATGCCACCTGATCATCCACAAACTGGATAGCTAAAGATATGGATAGTTGTTTGTGGTACGTATACAACACCCATTCAGTATCACAATGTAAGTGTTTACACTTCTGTTTAGATCTGTAAAAAGTCACAAGTAACTCACTTATTTGGTCTTCTACATTCGCAGAATACAACCCAATGTCACTCAATCCCCAAGGGTGAGCTTGATTTATAGTGCGCCTGAGGCAGTATAGGAGGTGGAAGGTGAGCACACTGGTGGCAATGGAATGTTAGTTATAGCTTTGCAAATGGGATTCTAATCAGTTGCTAAACTGCAGCTTAATCATCAATAGCAAAGACAAAGTATAAAAATTAATTTTGTTTTTAAAAATATACACAGAATGCATTCCGGTTCTGATACTTCATCTCATTGCACACAAGCATTGCTAGTATCGGATAGTTTATCGGCTTAATGAGAGGGATCACAACCCATTCCAAACCAGCCCTTACCCAATGTCTGCACGTTACAACAGGGTCACCCGACAGCAATCAGAGTGCAATTTGGCTGAGACCAGGGACATAGAGGACAATTATCCTGCCACCCTGATTAAGATGAACACATTCAGTACAGACCAAGGATTGAAGATGGGACCACAAATAACACTAAATGACTGCAAAATTCAAACTTTCATTGTTGAACTGTACTGTGCGGCTATTATTACCCAAGAGTGATGGGATAGAGGAAATGTATTCAACTTGTAATGTCAGAAAAAAGCACTTATGGGGAGGGAGAGAGGGACTATTGCGGCTGCCTTTATGATCAGTACCACACATTCCGACTGATGTATCTGAAGCCTCCAGTGACCCAGTGACCAGTTTAGAAATGAATGATGGTAGAACAGAAACGGATGCAAATATATTCCTACCTCATCATTGGCATGCAGAAAGATTGACAACTATCTGCTCACCATTGCTTTGGACAACAGTTTTGTACAGACATAACCAAACCCTCCTCATCTCTTGCTTTTATGGCACACGCCCAAAGAGTGATAAACTGGAGCTCTTGGAAGACTAAAACTCGGCTTTTGATAATTGTCTTTAAAACAAACCTTGCATGTCATTAATACCTTGAATGATTTACTTGGATTTGAACCTCCCTCCTTTAACAAAAGGAAAGACTTATATTTCTGTCGTGTCTTTCATGGCCTCAGTGTGTCCTAAAGCGTTTACAGCCAATGAAGTACTTTTAAAGTGTATTCACTGTTGCAATGTAGGAAACATGGCAGCGAATTTGTGCACAGCAAGCTCCCACAACAGTATTGTGATAATGAACAGATGATCTGTTTTTAGTGGTGATGGTTGAGGGATAAATATTGGTCAGGACACCAGGGAAAACTCCCTTGCTCTTCTTCGAAATAGTGTCATGGGATCTTTTACATCCACCTGAGAGAACAGAAGAGGCCTCAATTTTACATCTCATCCAAAAGACGGCATCTCTGATAATGTAGCACTCCCTCAGTGCTGCGCCAGAGTGCAAGCCTCAATTATGTGCTCAAGTCTCTGGAGTGGGACTCAAAACAACAACCTTCTGGTTCAGAGGCAAGAGTGTTACCGACTGAGCCACAGCTGACACCTTGGGTTTCCCACCTCTATTAGTTTCTGCACTAGAAAATAAAGAACAGCCAAATGTTGTGCTGATGGCTCAGGCCCATACAGGCCAGAAAATTCCAAGGTTTCATCCCCAGTGTGAGCAGAGTTAGCTGATCTCAGCTGGAGTTACAGTACAGTACAATGTCACTGGCCTCAGCACCCTGGGTTTGAGTGAATCATCCAATATTTGCAGTCCCGATTGCTATACAGTAACTCCTTAGCCCATCTGCAGTGTTTTTCTACATATTTATGAAAATGGAACATTACTTTCTCCTCCTCCTCTTCTTGAGGTCTTAGCCATACCCTACATTGCATCTTGCTAGAGAACAGGATGCCTGCTTTCAAGCTTTTGGCTGTCCGAACATTGGCCAGCTGCTGGAGATGGGGGAGAGCAACCAGGGGGACCCTCTTGGTTTTCTCCTTCTGTCCTCTATAACCTCCTAATAGCAACAGTTTACCCATAAACAACAACAACTTGTACAGTATTTATATAGCGCCTTTAACATAGTAAAACGTCCCAAGGCGCTTCACAGGTGTATTATAAGACAAAAAATTTGACACCGAGCCACATAAGGAGAAATTAGGGCAGATGACCAAAAGCTTGGTCAAAGAGGTAGGTTTTAAGGAGCATCTTAAAGGAGGAAAGAAAGTTAGCGAGGCAGAGGAGTTTAGGCAGAAAATTCCAGAGCTTAGGCCCTCGGCAACAGAAGGCACGGCCACCAATGGTTGAGCGATTATAATCAGGAATGCTCAAGAGGGCAGAATAAGAGGAGCGCAGATATCTCGGGGGGTTGTAGGGCTGGAAGAGATTACAGAGATAGGGAAGGGCGAGGTTATGAAGGGATTTGAAAACAAGGATGAGAATTTTGAAATCGAGGCATTGCTTAACCAGGAGCCAATGTAGGTCAGCAAGCACAGGGGTGATGGGCGAATGGGACTTGGTGCGAGTTAGGACATAGGCAGCCGAGTTTTGGATGACCTCAAGTTTGCACAGGGTAGAGCGTGAGAGGCCCGTCAGGAGTGCTTTGGAATAGTCAAGTCTAGAGGTAACAAAGACATGGATGAGCTGAGGCAAGGGTGGAGATGGGCGATGTTACGGAGGTGGAAATAGGCAGTCTTAGTTATGCTGCGAATATGTGGTCAGAAGCTCATTTTAGGTCAAATTTGACACCAAGGTTGCGAACAGTGTGGTTCAGCCTCAGACTGATGTTAGGGAGAGGGATGGAGTCAGTGGCTGGGGAACGGAGTTTGTGGCAGGGACTGAAAACAATGGCTTCGGTCTTCCCAATATTTAATTGGAGAAAATTTCTGCTCATCCAGAACTGGAGGTCGGACAAGCAGTTGGACAATTTAGAGACTGTGGAGGGGTCGAGAGAAATGGTGGTGAGGTAGAGCTGGGTGTCGTCAGTGTACATGTGGAAACTGACGCTGTGTTTTCGGATGATGTTGCCAAGGGGCAGCAGGCAGATGAGAAATAGCAGGGGGCCAAGGATAGATCCTTGGGGGACACCAGAGGTAACAATGCGAGAGCGGGAAGAGAAGCCATTGCAGGTGATTCTCTGGCCACGATTAGATAGATAAGAATGGAACCAGGCGAGTGCAGTCCCACCCAGCTGAATGGCGTTGGAGAAGGATGGAGTGGTCAACCATGTCAAAGGCTACAGACAAGTCAAGAAGGATGAGGAGGGATTGTTTACCTTTGTCACAGTCACAAAGGATGTCATTTGTGACTTTGATGAGAGCCGTTCCGGTACTGTGGCAGGGGTGGAAACCTGATTGGAGGGATTCAAACATGGAGTAGCGGGAAAGATGGACACGGATTTGGGAGGTGACAACACGTTCAAGGACTTTGGAGAGGAAAGGGAGGTTGGAGATGGGGCGGTAGTTTGCAAGGATTGGTTTTTTGAGAGGGGTGATGACGGCAGATTTGAGGGAGAGGGGGACAGTACCTGAGGAGAGAACCGTTAACAATGTCAGATAACATGAGAGCCAGAAAAGGAAGTTGGGTGGTCAGCAGTTTGGTGGGAATAAGGTCAAGAGAGCAGGAAGTGGGTCTCATGGACAAGATGAGCACAGAGAGGTCATGAGGGGAGATCAGAGAAAAACTGGAGAAAGATGCGAGGTCAGGGCTAGGGCAGGGGGGAACCTTGGAGGAAGTTTGGCCCAGTGGGCTAGGGAAAGGATAGGAAGTGGCAGAGGCAGCTGAATGGATGGTCTCAATCTTAGAGACAAAGAAGTCCATGAGCTCCTCACACTTGTTGTCAGAGGTGAGGGTTGAGGAGTCAGAGGAGAGGGGTTTATGAAGACGGTTAGCAGTGGAGAATAGAAGCTGGGGTTTATCTTTGCATTCCAGAATTATTCTAGAATAGTGAGCAGTTTTGGCAGACAAGAGCAGGACCGATAATGCTTTATGTGGTCCAGCCAGATCTGGCGGTGAATGGCTAAACCAGTTTTCCGCCATAAAGTGAACTTTGGCCTCGCCATGTTTTTCTTCTCCATAGCACAGTGTATTGGAGGCCCTAGGTGTTGCACCATCATCGCCCATTTTCCACTATTCTATTTCAAGTCCCACTCCAGAGACTTGAGCACAAAAGTCTAGGCTGACATTCGGGTGCTGGTGAGGGAGTGCTGCACTGTCAGAGGTACTGTCTTTTGGATGAGATATTAAACTGAGGCCCCGTCTGCTCGCTCAGTTGGACATAAAAGATCCCATGGCACTATTTCATAGAAGAGCAGGGGACTTATCCCCGGTGTCCTGGCCAATATTTATCCCTCAATCAACATAACAAAAACAGATTATCTGGTCATTATCACATTGCTGTTTGTGGGAGCTTGCTGTGTGCAATTGGCTGCTGCATTTCCTACAGTGACTACACTTCAAAAGTACTTCATTGGCTGCAATGCTCCCACTTATTTTTTTGGGTGCACGGCCCCCTTTAAGAGGCTGCGTGGCCCATGTACAATTTTGCGCACTTGACATTGAAAAAGCTGGTGCCTGGCTGTGTGGGACCAGCAGAGAGGGGCGCAGCAACATTGATTGGCTGTAAAGTGCTTTGGGATGCCCTGAGGTCATGAAAGGTGCTACATAAATGCAAGTCTTTCTTTTCTTTCTTTCTATTTTCATCATATCCCAACATGGGAATAACTAGTCGGAATATTATCTGCTGTTTTACATATTGCAGATATTCTCTCAATTCTCATTAGGGACATGGTGGTATCTGCTCACAAACTTGTTAATCATGTGACGTGTTTATCCATCTCATTATTCTCGTGGTACCTACTTGCTCTGGGCACAGAAATAGAGGAGTGTGAGCTGAACATTAACTGGCCAACAGTGGGCCTTCAGATTTGAAGGATTTCTTCCCCACAAAATTGTGAATTTATAGAATAGTCTCCCAAATAAAATGCTGCTGTTGCGATACGAGAAAGAAAAAAAACCTGGCCAAGAATAAGTTTAAGGAGGTTTCAGGATGACCAGAGATGGACATAACTGAATGCTGCACGGGACATGATGGTTTCTGAACTGCTGGCTCCACGAGTGTATTGTGCCAAAGAAGGCAGCAGGCCAAAGGTAACATCGGATGTTAGGTTAGAATGTTGCTCAGAAGGGTTTTTTTTTCTCTTTTGTTGTGGGGAGGTACAGGAAGAAAGTCTACAGAATGTTTCCTCAGGAGATAAAAATGGGTTGGGTTGGGCAGAGTGGAGTTCACGAATCTGGAAATGAAAAGCTGTCATCAGTAAAAGCGACCGTGAAGCTGTCAGATTGTCATAAAAGCCCAACTGGTTCACGCCCAGTCTGGCCTATATGTGATTCCAGTCCCACATCAACGTGGTTGGCTCTTCACGGCTCTCTGAAGTGGCCAAACAAGCAACTCAGTTGTATCAGGAATGGGCCATATATGCCAGCGATGCCCACAACCCAAGAACAAATTTAAAAAATGACAGAATGGTTTCCAATGAAAGAATGGGTTCTTGTTTACATCACCCAGCATCATAACAGAAGGATGAAGAGGCAGCTGTGGTTGCCACAATTTAACAGGTTTTAAACAAATTCCATTCAATATGATACCTGGGATGGCTAACAGTTTTAATTGATATGTGAATGGAAAGCAGTTTCCAAATGGTGTAGATAATGAATGAGTTATTAATTCTATATCACACTAGTAAATACAAATCATTTATGGCTGTGAATTTTTTTAAATATTGAAATGTTAATGAGAATGCTTATGTTAATCAAGTAATTTCCTGTATTTAGCACCCTATTCAAAGCATGGGTTAAAAGAGGAATAAAGCTCCCACACTCACTCTCAAAAACACACCTTCCCCCAGCCTCACTCCAATCCTACATAACCAGGGTAACATTTCCATGCCAGCCATCCTCGTGAACTAAGTACAAATGCTAATTTAGGGTCAAGTTGTGGGCATTTGATTTTGTCATGGGTTTGCACCTACCTTGAGATGCGTCAAATTCTAGTGAGGACGGCAGTGTGACTGAAAGCACGTGGCCTTGCTCAGCGGGGTTAGAGCTGCCAGAAGGTACTGGGGCTTCAGTGTCCTCTGAAACTCAAAGCGCCATTCTGCGCCCTGAGATCCGCAGCATCATGCACACGTTCCTGCAGCTCCAGTATTAGTCGAAACCAGAGCAACTAGTATCGGTGACAAATTTCACACAGCAGCGCACCCTTGAATTTAAGTAATGGCATGCATCTACTGGCCTGTAGCAGGGATTTGGAGATGGGCTTGTACTGGTTAAGTAGATATGGCAGCTTCACAATGTACAGTGTGCACCATGGCACGTGCAGATTTCTGGGTTGCTATACCAACTGCTGTGTTTCTTTGGCATTATTACTGTACTAGTCAACATGGAGTGCAATTTGGCTGTTCTATACTGGGACTGTTATACTAACTTCATACTGCTGCCTGCATAGATTCAGTATATGCAGGTAGCAGCATGAAGTTGCTCCCTTTACGCTGTTGACTTATGCCCAGACTTCACAGTTGAGACAACAAGCGTTCCCTGGTGAGTACAGATGACCAAGGTTACCATCGGTGTATGCCCTGAACAGCCAAGATTGGGCACCCAGCTCGCCCACAGACAGAAAAAAGCAAGTGCCACCCTTGGAGACTCGTTACCTTTGCTCCTGTCCTCCAGAGGCAGAAAATGTAACCGACCTTGCAAAGTGCTGCTCTCCTCCATTCCCCCTTCCCCTGAAGTCACATACCCATCTCATTCAAAGGATGGTGATGGCCCTTTAAAATAAAGCAAGCGTGAGTATAGGGGGAGCATAACTGCAATTAAGATCTTTATAGCTGGAGAAAAAGATCCCATCTGTCTTGTAAACTGGATCTAAAATTCCCTTCATACACATTGCGTTTCATGTGGCATTTTCTGTCTATGTGTAGTCAGATGGTCATTGCACACTGCCTTCAGTGAGTTTTTCCCCCAGATTAAGTGTCTAATGCTGCTCCTGTTAAGTGGTTCTCTGTTAAGAGGAACTTTCTGATTAGTTCCAGAATGTGTAATGAATTGGTGCCAGTTGTGTAATATCTGCAGGTAGTTACTGAGGAATGAAAATAACATCGCCACCCACTCAATGAAATATTGAAGCAAATTAACAGAGAGCTGGGTTGTAACCCAATCGCACAGTTCAGGGAGCTTGTCGAAACAGATTGAGGCTCGCTCGAGAGTCGAAGGTTGTCAGAGCCTCGCGATTATGTTACATACCGAGCAACAGGCATTTGGGAGTGCAAGGCTGAAGCACTTGGAAAGGGTCAAATAAAGTCACCAGAGAGAAGACCGAGCAGTTTAGAAATAAAGTCCGAGACCAGTCGAATGTGTCACAGTCTTGAGCCCAACCAATAAGTTATACAGGTTTCTAAAGTTTGGGGAAACATTTTATTCCTGGGTGTATTTTTATCCTTGTACTCCAAAGTCCCAATAGAGTGAGTTAGTGCTATAACACACCATCACAAGAAAAGAAATCAGTATCACCACAGAACCAAACGGTAGAAGGCTGCTGCTTGAAATAGAATGGAAGTCGCTGCAACAAATTTAATTTCAGGCTGTAAAGATGGACTACATCCCACTAAAGGGCAAGATATTCTTAAGGGGCTTGACAGAGTTAATGCTAGGAAAATGTTTCCCCTGGCTGGGGAATCTAGAACATGGGGTCGCAGAATAAGGGGTCGGCATTTAGGACTGAGATGAGGAGAAATTTCTTCACTCAGAGGGTGGTGAATCTTTGGAATTCTCTACCCCAAAGGGCTGTGGATGCTCAGTTGTTGAGTATATTCAAGACAGAGGTTGATAAATTTTGGGGAACAAAGGGAATCAAGGGATATGGGGATAGTGCAGGAAGGTGGGGTTGAGGTAGAAGATCAGCCATGGTCTTGTTGAATGATGGAGCAGACTCAAAGGGCCAAATGGCCTACTCCAGCTCCTATTTCTTTTGTTCTTATGTAGGCAGTCAGATGTTGCACAGATGGTGTTGCCCCTCAGTGACTAAGTGCACCATTTGGTATGGTACTCAGCCCTACAGATCAAGGTTCGAGTTCTGATCTTCTAACTTACCTCAGTGGTAAAGATGGGGAACTGGTTTCTGCACTGGGCAGGGAGGGGGGAAATCAGCCGCAAAAGGGGGGAAAATTGGAGGGAAAAGGCATGGAAGAGGAATTCAGACAATGCTAATAAACCACTTGCGGTTCTATCTTTGCTTTTGATACCATCTGAACACCTCGGAGCATTACTCCTCCTGTGAACTGCCCCAATCCCACGTGTTACCCTCTGTCTAACACCACCCACAATCATTTCCTCAGATGTGGTAGCCTTAGAAACAGTAAAATACTGCAGTATGTACAAAAGGGGATTAATAAAAGGTGCTTGACCTGCAAAACAAAGCCACAGATACTACAGTTTGATGGCGTGTTTTCCAGAGGATTGCTATGGCAATAATGAGCATTGCAACAGTACAAGGGAGACGGAGATTGTCAAAGTAGCAGGCACAATAGATCTGAAAATTGTAGAGATTGATAGATTTTTGGATATTAAGAGAATCAAGGGATATGGGGCTAGTGCAGGAAAGTGGAGATGAGGTAGAAGATCAGCCATGATCTCACTGAATGGCGGAGCAGGCTCGAAGGGCCAAATGGCCGACTCCTGCTCCTATTTCTTATCTTATCTGTGACGTCACAAGATGTTATATCTTTGACTGTCCAACTGAGATTGGTCACAGCCGAGTCCAAATCTGTCTTCCTAAAACATCCACAAGCACTTCCAGCAGGGGTCAGTGAACGACAATCAGGAATCCAAATCCCGGCCGAAGTTCCCCTCTCTTCTGCCTGCGAAGGGTGGTAGAAGTTTGGAACTCTTATCTGCAAACGGCAGTTGATGCTAGGTCAATTGTTAATTTTAAATCTGAGATTGATAGATTTTTGATCACCAAAGGTATTCAGGGATATGGGGCAAAGGCAGGTATATCAAGTTGGGTCACAGATCAGCCATGACCATTGAATGGCAGAACAGACTCGAGGGGCTGAATGGCCTACTCTTGTTCCAATGTTCCCTAACCCAGGACACCGAGGCCAGTTGTAGTGCACTGACAGTGGCTCTGGCTGAGATCAGCAAACTTAGCACAGGCTGGGGATTTTTGTCTGATTCAGCTTATGTGAAGCGCCTTGGGACATTTCCTACATTAATGGCACGATTTAAATGCAAGTTGTCATTGTTTTACCATTTTCCCAGGATTTATTTTATATGATGCACTCTTTAGCTGCTTATCCAAACACCACTTATCTGAATTAACCAGTTAACTGAACTTCCCTGGGTGCTTCGTTATATAATTATCTGAATCACTGTAGAACTATTTAGATAAACAGCATTCAACTGTGTATAATAGTTAATAACCTATTCTTTGTCACCTCTTTATGTAACGGTACAGTTTACAAGCATTTCCTCAGATGTGGTAGCCTTAGAAAGAGTAAAATATGCAGTAATGAGGTACGTACAAATGGGGATTAATAAAAGGTGCTTGACCTGAATAACAAAGTCACAGATACTACAGTTTGATGGCGTGTTTTCCAGAGGATTATTATGGCAATAATGAGCATTGCAACAGTGTAAGGGAGAGGGAGTTTGTCAAAGCAGCAGACACATTAGATCTGAAAATTGCAGAGCATTCCATTAGCCAAGTGGACAAGTGCACCAACCAGTGTGACACTGACTCCACCAGCCAGTATGGCACTGACTCATATCAGCTCAGGAAAATCCCAGACTCAAACCCTGGCTTGTGGTGGGTTAGTTCATTTGAGCCAGAACAGTGCAACGGCCTTATTGCTCCTCAGCTATAGAAGGGGAGAACAGTCAGCCAGGCGGTCGCTGGACAGCTCCTGATCACTAACTGCTGACCCCTTACTATGACGTGAAATAAGGACAGGATTGAATTCGACTGTGATGCTCCCATGCTTAATTGAATGCAGACACTCAGCATCAAGAATCACAAGTGAAGCAAGGCCATCTATCTGAGAGAGGCACCTGTCAGACTGTATCCCAGCACCAGTTACCACCTTCAGGGGTAGAAAAAAAGGCTTGAAAGACTTGCATTTATATAGCGCCTTTCTCGACCACCAGATGTCTCAAAGCACTTTACAGCCAATGAAGTACTTTTGGAGTGCAGTCACTGCTGTAATGTAGGAAACGTGGCAGCCAATTTGTGCACAGCAAGCCCCCACAAACAGCAATGTGATAATGACCAGATAATCTGTTTTTGTTATGTTAGTTGAGGGATAAATATTGGCCAGGACACCGGGGAGAACTCCCCTGCTCTTCTTCAAAATAGTGCCATGGGATCTTTTACGACCACCTGAGAGAACAGACTCAGGGCCTTGGTTCAACATCTCATCTGAAAGACGGCACCTCAGACAGTGCAGCACTGAGGGGAGAAGGACCTTGGAACTGCGTGTCATTACCAAATGGTGACACGGCTCAACGTAGCAGTTGAGGTGTCCAAACATTCTGCTTAATAAAAACGGTTGTTGGCCTATTTCCTTATTTGTGTGAACAGCCAGGGAAAGAAAAGTGAAACGGTCATTTTGAGCACTGTGCCAGCTAAATGATGCCACAGTGTAACACCAGATACCATTTAACTAACTGTCATTACATTACATGTCTGAAGGTCTGCAGTAAGTTCACTGAACATAAACTATAGCAGAGTGAATTTGGATCCCTTACCCTGAATTAAGTTACCTCAGACCCGACATTCTTTTTGAAACAGGATATTGCTGGAAACTTCAATTTGCACTCTGGATTTTGGAGCTGGATGTAATCACAGACTGAAGCCATTGATTTGCTTTTCAATATATGGAAACGATTTTAATTTCAGCTCACTGCCCACACAGGATGACTCTGAATAGAGGGCCGTATCATTTTGTCTGCCTGCCCTAGATCGAGCGTAAATTGATACCACCCATTTGTTTACAGCACTGCGCTTCATTTCAAAAATCCTCAAATCAAATTCCGTCCAAATGGAAAACATCCCATCTAAGCAGGTTTGTCACAAAGAGGTAGAAACTCTACCAACAATCCTTGGGATACAGGGAGTTCTGGAAATTTCCGATGGCAGGTACTGTTATTTAAGCAGCAGCCCCTGTGTTGAGAGTGTCGGCAGGTTTCATCACCCTGGAGGGCCTCATGGCCAAAGCAGATCCCATTGTCACCTGACCTCCACGCGTGTGCACCCCAGTGCGATTGACTGGGGTATGAAACCCGACCGATTTATCTGCTCACCAGCCCAGGCTGAGGCCCAACTGTAGCGCCCCATTTCCTGCTCCAGCTGAGGGCAACTAACAAAGCACAGACTGGGGATGGAGCCCGGGATCTTACGGTCGGTATGGTTCGTAAAGAGCAAGGGAGTTCTCCCTGGTGTTCTGGCAACATTTATCTCTCCACCAACACCTAAACAAACAGATTTAGGTCATTATCATATTGCTGTTTGTGGGAGCTTGCTGTGTGAAAATTGGCTGCCACGTTTCCCACATTACAACAGTGACTGCACTTCAAAAGTACTTCATTGGCTATAAAGCGCTTCGGGATGTCTTGAGGTTGTGAAAGATGCTATATAAATGCAAGCTCTTTTATTTGTGCCATTACTCACTGGGCCATAGGGGGAGCAAGACTATTCCAACCACAATGGGACTTATTATTTCTGCAGGAAACAGGGGGTTTATTAAGAGAGACAAAGCATCCATAGTGATGGTGACAGGAATTTTGTGATGGGAACTGGAATTTGGCATTTGTGTAAAATGAATAAAACCTGTCAGGCCGAGTGTAACATTCAATTATCTGATCAAAACGCTCTCTTGCTGAGTGAGCACAAAGGTACTGAATACATTCATGTGGCACCAAAAAATAAAATAGAAGGGTTCGCACATTTTATTTTCATTAGCTGATCTGTGATTGACACACGTTGCTTATCTCATTCAAAGTAAATGTATTGACAGCATTTAAGCAAAGTTTGGCATCCATTCCAAAGGAAGGGTTGTGACTGGTTGGGAAATGATTCACAATAAATGCACAGTTTGAGTTCAAGGTCTTCACTGGGATGGGGGGTGGGGGGATGGGAGGGTGCAGTCCAAACATAAACAACTCTCCCAAATTCTGTTGGGAATTTACTTGAGTTTAACAGTTTTTCCCCAAAAGGTGGTTTGATCTTAAAACAATTTCAAATAATTTTGTGAAGACAGATGCGGAAAGAGAATCCCCTCCCACATCGCAGGGTCCCCACGATGGAGCCTTTACCAAGAATATTTACTGTGTGATCTGCAAATCTTGTATGTAAATATACCTTGCAGCTGATTATTATTAAAACCCCTTTTACGCAGTTACTCTGCTAAGAATGGACACGGAGTGCAATTCTTACAGATTCAATCATATTGGTATGAAAAAGACAATATAAACAACACTGAGTTAATGAAAATTTCTTGCTTCAAGCTTGGATAGGCCATTTGAATTAGATAGGGTAGAGACAACCAGGGGACGTGCGTATAAGTTATGTAAGCGTAGAAATAGATTAGCTGTCAGGAGGCTTTTCTTTTTGCAGGCGATCAACGGCCTTTCGAGCAAGTTGCCGACTCGTGCAGTGAACGCAGATTCATTGCAAGCATTCAAAGAGAAGCTGGTCAAGTTCCTAATGGTGGCTGATATAACAGCCTCCTAAATGGTAGGTGGGGTATTGAGTGATATGCCCTGTGGTCACTGTGGTCTCCTGCAACTGATTTTGATCACCTCCGGCAGTCCAAGAGAAATTTTCAAGATTTTTTTTTACCCTCAATTGACTTTAGTTTTTTTTAAAGTGTGCTTTTTGTGGCCTCTCCCAGGTGATTGCATGGTGGGGTTGGGGCTGTACAATGGGGATCATGATGCTCATTTGCACCATGACAGTATAGAACAGGGTCAATGGAGCAGCTGCTCTTTTCCTGACCTTTTTTTCGAATGTTCGCAAGCTTGAGAGAAATTTATTCAACAGCAACAACAACTTGCATTTATATAGCGCCTTTATCATAGTAAAATATCCTAAGGTGCTTCACAGGAGCATCATCAAACAAAATTTGACACCGAGCCACACAAGGAGATATTAGGGCAGATAACCTAAAGCTTGGTCAAACAGGTAGATCTTAAAGGAGGAAAGAGCGGTAGAGAGGCAGAGAGGTTTAGGGAGGGAATTCCAGGGCTTAGGGCCTCATCAACTGAAGAGACAGTCGCCAATGGTGGAGCGATTATAATCGGGGTTGCTCAAGAGGCCAGAATTGGAGGAGCGCAGCTATTTCGGAGGGTTGTAGGGCTGGAGGAGGTTACAAAGACAGGGAGGGGCAAGGCCATGGAGGGATTTGAAAACAAGGATGAGAATTTTAAAATCGTGGCATTGCTCAACCGGGAGCCAATGTAGGTCAGCGAGCACAGGGGTGATGGGTGAATGGGACTTGGCGAGAGTTAGGACACGGGCAGCAGAGTTTTGGATGATCTCAAGTTTACGGAGGGTAAAACGTGGGAGGCCAGCCAGGAGTGCGTTGGAATAGTCAAGTCTTGAGGTAACAAAGGCATGGATGAGGGTTTGAGCAGATGACCTGAGGCAGGGGCGGAGTTGGGTGATGTTACGGAGGTGGAAATAGGCAGTTTTAGTGATGGCGTGGATATGTGGTCGGTAGCTACTCTCGGGGTCAAATATGACACCAAAGTTAAATTTCACAACGAGCCATTACAAGGAGACACCAGGACAAGTGACCAAATGCTTGGTCAAATAGGTCATTTTTAAGCAACGTCTTAAAGGCACAGAGAAAGGTGGCAAGACGGAGAGGTTTAGGGAAGGAATTCCAGAGCTTAGGACCTGGACGCCTGAAAGAATGGCCGCTAATGGTGGGGTGAAGGAAGTGGGGGGTGCACAAGAGGCGAAAATCGGAGGAACGCAGGGTTCTCAAAGTGTTGTAGGGCTGGAGCAGGTTACAGAGCTAGGGAGGGGTGAGGCCAAGGAGGGATTTGAACACAAGTATTCCAATGAACCAGAACCATTAGACTGGTTTAGAATATCTCAGTGTTCCAAAATGTTACTGCCTCACAGAAAACAGCTGCATAATCTTGGGATTCTTTTTTTTTGTAACTCATTTGAGCAACGGACTGCCTATTGTGTCCGAGGAGAGAAAGGCCCAGCACAGGCCTGACAAACTCGGCAGGGAGGCAAGTCCCTTCATTCTCCTGCAAAGAGTAGGATTTAATTTTTTCCCAGGCCAATTATCCATCCACTTTCTAGGCCCCAATGCAATAATCTATTTAAAAACACAGCCAGAGTAACATTGAAAAAGAGGAGATAATGTCCCTGCTGACCACACCCACCAGATCATTTCCATTGTGGTGGCTGAGGACGTCAGAATTCTGCAATCTAGGGCACACAATGGCTGAAGGGTCTTTTCATCAGCCAATGGATCACACAAAGCTTAATTGACTTGGCTCATTCTTAGTTGGGTTTATCTTTTGTTTGCTGAATGAAAAAGGAAAGGAACAAAAGAAAGAGAAACTCCATGGCAATGCCATACACTCCAGTCCTGCCCTGAAAGGGGAATGCAATGGCTTGCTTCCATGCTCATTCTTAAATGCAGCAGAGCTGTGGTAGGAATATGCTCAAAGCCTGTCTAATCCTCAAAGGATGACAGTAGCAGATTTCAAGACCAGAAACTTTTTGCCGAGGAAGATACTCTCAAGTTTGGGAAGTACTGGAGGTGCTGACAGCAAAAAAAACTTTAGTGAAACTGGTGCATTGACAAAGGGGGCCCCATGCTTCTAATAGCTTAGTGGGTAACTGCGATCGCCTGGGGCCCACAGACCAAGAAGATCGAGCGATAGATAACTGCAGCTGCAGCAGCTTAATATTAATTGGTTTAATTTGAAAACGAATGGCCTTCATTTTATAGTGAAACAGAGTTAAGTTCGACTCAATCTCCTGAATCCTTGAGAAGGTCAATTTTTATGGACTCCAATCTACTTGTTGCAGTTTTATCTCAAATAAGATTTTTTTAAAAACTGTTCAGGAATCAGGTAGCATAATTTTATACAAAAGCAAAATACTGTACTGCAGATGCTGGAAATCTGAAATAACAACAGAAAATGCTGGAAACACTCAGCAGGTCAGGCAGCATCGGGGAGAGAGAAACAGAGTCAACATAAGGGTCCTCGACCTGAAATGTTAACTCTGTTTCTCTCTCCTCGATGCTGCCTGACCTGTTGAGTGTTTCCAGCATTTTCTGTTGTTACAGCATAGTTTTATACTTGGATACTTCTCTCTGGTATTTCAGTAACAGCAAGAGTCTGTGGCTGCTCAGCATTCTACATAAGCACACTGGGAGGAAGAGGCTTAATTAGCTTTTCTCTTTTGCCATGCACCATCCCTCACAAGGAAGGTGAGCCTGATAGCCTGCACCCAGGCCTCCGCCAGTGTGACTTCTGTTATTCAAAGAAGGCAGGTCCACCAACACCTTGACAGGGCAACCAGAGACGGTTGATGATTGTGGCCTTGCCAGCTTTGCCTATGTCCTGAGAATAAACTGGCTGCAATGACTGATGTGGATTGTTTGTGTAGAACTTTCCAGCTGGGGAGATCCTGAGCTCCACTCAGCCACGCCATAGCTGAGATCAGGCAGTCAATTCATGAATGACTGTGGGCATAAATATGCATCTTAATTCTGCATGGCATGGCAGAGCTCCAACACGACTAAGCACCTCATTGTTTGTACTATCTAAAGAACATCACCACATCAGAGAGCAGAAAATTGCTCCAACAATAACAAGATACCCATTTATAGAAACCAGTCCCAAGGCACCATCTGAAATGAATTCTAGCCCCACTGCAACAAACTGCACTGTTGAGAAGTGCCAGGTGCTAATGACACCTCTTGAGTGTACTTTTCAACAAGCATCCAACTACTTCAAGATGTGGAAATGCATTACATTTTTTAATCAGCAATCTGTGGTGAAGTTGGGAAAGGAACAGAAACATCAGTAAATCCAAGGTCCACTCTCCTTTTGGCTCTGTCAGATTATTCAGTAAGTAGCCAAGCCACAACGATCAGAAAGTCTCAGCTTTGATCCTTGATTTGTGCCGAGTCAGCCAAACCCATCCAGGTCTGGTGTTACAATCGGCTCGAGCGTGATTCAGTCAACTCGATCTAATTTGTTGGTTGCAAGATGCTGAAGATGTGATGAGGCGCTGTATAAATGTGACTTCATTCTATTTCTTTCAGTGCCACTGGTTAAAAAGGGGGAATTCAGCCAAAGGTCCCTCTCCTCACTGTTATCCAGTTAATGCCGCTGGAAGTGTCCCTGAGGACACCGCGCGAGGACAGGACCAGACTCGTGCTACTCATGGTCAAACAGCTAGCTGACATTAACTGTCAAAGTGTACATATGGCTATTTGGGCAAGTGAAACTGTAGCCCAGCTGGAAGCTAATGGCTTTGGGAGAGAAGCGGAGAAAACTCTGCCAACATCCATTTTGTTGACTCCTGAAATAACAATTACTTTGCACATGTTTGAACTAGATAGCGTTGCAAGAAAACCCAATAAACTTGAAGCTTCCCCAACACTGCACTCAATTCAGCCTATTATCCAGACACATTGCCCCAGATTTTGCAGTAGGCTATCAGCGCTCACCGTTATTAAGGAGTAAATCGAACAGCAACTTCCAGTATCCGCACATGCGCAGTTTAAAAACGTGGAAATCCAGAAGTTGCTGTCCAATTTGCCCTGTTCCTTCACCAGCTTCGCTTCACCGGTACCTCGTTAAGAGACTCGGCATTCACACATGAAGGGCGAAGTTGGGTTACTTACCCACTCGCTACCCACTAAACACACCAAAAAAAGTTAGGGCTTGTCCATTCAAGTGTAAGTGAATTTTTAATGGTGTGGTAAGTCTTAATTACTACTAAACAATCTCTATTCCACTGATAATTTACTTTTACAAATGTGGCATTGCATTCCTTCAGAATTTAATTATTGTTGCAGTTTAAAATAATTTTTTAATTTAAATAATTTTTAAAATCTTTTTCTTTCTGTCTCTTTTCTCTCTTTCTGTTAATCCCAACTTTCTTTCCCTCTCTTTATTTCAGCCTTCTGTACATGATTTTACATAGAATCAAATATTGTAACTTACACTGCAGGGGAGACCCATCTTTTGTTTCTTTACTTGCCCCATTACCATCTCCCTTAGTTTTTTACAATCATACCTTCTGTCATTCAATCCCTTCTGACTTCCACCCTAGCACAGGCCTTCCCCTTTTGTTCTTTCCTCTCCCCTTTCCCTGCCCCTGCTTGAAATGTTACACCTCTAACTTTTTCCAGTTCTGACAAAAGGTCATCGACCTGAAACGTTAACTCTATTTCTCTCTCAACAGATCGGGGGGGAGAATCGGAAGAGTCAGGGTGAGATTGGAGGCCGTAGCCGGGGACTGCAGAGGAGGGAGGGATTGGAAAGACAAGTGGGGGAGTTGGAGATCATGGCTCGGGGCGGGTAGTAGGGGCGGGCAGAAGCAGGTAAGCTGGATCTGGTAGGTAAGTGGAAAGACACTCACCGCCTCATCTCCCTTTAGCTGCTGGGTTTAAAATTAAAATGGAGATTAAATCTGAGGCATTCAGCCTCATTATAATATTTAAATGACCAACCTGCCACCAGGGAGCGGGCTGGTCGCTCACCCCCTCGTCCTGCCTCCGTTAAAACCGGAAGTGGGCGGGTTTGAGTTGGGTTGGGTTCGGGTTTGAGATTTTTAACATCCCACCCGATCTAATCCCATCTGTTTTTGAGGGTTAAAATTTCCCTCTGCGTGTCTGAGTGAGGATTCTTCAATCTGGTTGAGGAGACATACTGTTGCTTGACCTGCTCACACATGCCAGATCCCCTGTAGAGGACGATGCGCTGTATTGGACTCCCAATGACCATAAGTTGCCCCACAAAACCCCAGGAAAAGTCTGTGGGCCGCTAAGTGTAGTGAATGGCGAGCACCGTTCGATTGCCATTGACTGCAAAATCTGAGCCATTACAATTGCAGGTGGTTCAGCCCAAGTGTAATTTGTTGCAGAGAGGATTGTGAAGAACATTCCAGGACAGCTTGCATCGATGTTACTTCAGAAAAAAAAACTAGGTGCTATTTATAAGTCGCAAGATGAAGTTGAATGTGAAGAAACAGTACATTGTGGATAAAACTAGTCCTGTCAGGCAACACTCCTCTTCAAATACTTACATTGGTCCCAAACAATACAAAACCTAATATTTGTAATCTGTTATGCAGTTTCTTTCTTCAGTATCCTCTTTCTTATTGTAAATGGTCTTTGCCCCATCCCCGACTCATTGTCTCTTCAAATTCCCAGTTGTGCTTTCGAATTGCCCTCCCCCCCCCCGCCACCAGAGAGTGAGCACTTACAAATTACAAATTACTGCAGTAAGGAGAATATTGTTAACATTTTCTGCTGCGAGGTGACAACCCACAGCTTTAGGATCTCAGCCTCCAAGGACCAACTTGTATCTCCTCAGAATAAAAATGAGCTTCATTTTATTCAGCAAGCAGAGAGCAATCTGCTGCTGTCCGTGGCTTTTGAAACAATTTCTGTTTGTTCCTTCAGCCTCGTCTGCTGCTGAATGTCCACTTTTATCTTGATGACATGTTGGTATTGATGTAGGGTGAAGAAAGAAAACAAAGCAAACGGCATTGCTGTTGAAGTTGGAAAAAGAAATTCAGGGCTCAAAGGTCACATATTATTGCCAAATCTTGGGATTGGCTCCCAACATGATGTGAAGATTTTCTCTGTTTCAGAACTGTCCTGATGGGTTCAAACATTTAAAAAAAAGAGAAAATCACAGCAAAGCCTGGTCTTCGCCCAGCACCTAAACTTGCACTCAAATCCAGCACAGGTCATTTTTCAGTGATCTGGAGTAGTAACCTTGTCCAAATTTACAATCCCTATCACTACCCTGGCTGAGATAAATTAACTCAGTACAGACCAGAGATTGAACTTGCAAAGCTTCCTAATGTGTACAGGTCAAGTGCACACTGGATAAGCTTGCTGAGCCATCAAGGAGACCAACCAAGAAGCTTTAATGCTTCACTTAGTAAGGCTTTTTGGACAATGCAGCTGCACAACCTGACTAATCTCTCTGACACCGGCGAAAGAGAGAGGAGACAGAGACAGAGAGAGATTTGAAGGATATGATGAGAAGGCGAGAAGGTGAATTGGATCTATTTAATAGGGGACAGGTTCATTGGACTTGAAGGCTTTTTTTGTTGTTCCGAAAAATAGCACTGGTGGGGGGAATCCAGAACAAGGGGGCATAAGCTTAAAATTAGAGCTAGGCTGGTCACGGGTGATGTCAAAAAGCACTTCTTCACACGAAGGGCAGTGGAAATCTGGAACTCTTTCTCCCAAGAAGTTGTTGGGGCTAGGTCAAATGGAAATTTCACAACAGAGATTAATACATTTTGTTAGGTAAGGATATCAAGGGATATGGAACCAAGTGGAATAATGGAACTAAGATACAGACCAGCCATTATTTAATTGAATGGTGAAACAGACTCGAGGGGCTGAATGGCAATGGTTTAGGAGCAGGTCACCTTCTCAACATCTAAAATGTGAATCTAGGGGACTGAAGAACGGGACAATTTAGCTAGCTTGAAAAAGAATTGGCAAGTGAAAGACAAATAATAAAAATAGGAGAAAAAATAACTGGTGATATACAAACTTTTTTTTCAGCCTTTAGATAGTCAGTGCCAACAGCCATCACATTCTCAGGTTGAGCATTGAACCTGTTTGGCTGCAGTGGAACACAGGAACAGGAGTAGGCCATTCAGCCCCTCGAGCCAGTTCCACCATTCAATTAGATAATTGCTGATCTGTATCTTAACTCCAACAAGCTTCATAACACAATGGACTCTCCACACTCAGTAACAGCACAATGGCTCTTGGTAGTGAGCAACTAGAATACTCTCGTACAAAAGCGAAATACTGCGGATGCTGGAAATCTGAAATAAAAACAGAAAATGCTGGAAATAATCAGCAGGTCAGGCAGCATCTGTGGAGAGAGAGAAACAGAGTTAATGTTTCAGGTAAACGTTAACTCTGTTTCTCTCTCTACAGATGCTGCCTGATCTGCTGAGTATTTCCAGCATTTTCTGTTTTTAGAATACTCTGGTGCTGCTGAATCTCTTGCTGTAAAATGTTGCTTTCTAAAAAGGTCAAATGAAGTGTCCTGGTAATACCAGTGAACTTAATAAAGGAACATGTTAAAAATGATTCAATCATCAAGAGATTAATGAAGCCGTCCCACTTTTGTGATCCAGACCACATCAATTTGACTTGAGGTGAAGGATATGCTGTTGGCACTTCCTCCAGTATCTCCCAGCACATCTCAAGCCTGGCTGCAAGTCAAACTCAACATCAAATCAGTTACAGTAAAACATTAAGTAAAAATTCTGGCACAAACCTAACCCCATTGGCCAGGTCAATCCAGGGAGAAGTCCGTGTGGAAGAGGACAGGAAGACATCATTGCCAAGACAATCATTGGAACAATTGATGTTCTGGACAACACGAGCTTTGCCAACCCACAAGGACAAACTATGCAAGAAACTGGAAAGTACTGAAGTACAAAGGGATCTGGGGGTCCTGGTGCACAAAACTCAAAAGGTTAGTATGCAGGTGCAGCAAGTGATTAAGAAGGCCAATGGAATGTTGGCTTTCATTGCTAGGGGGATAGAATATAAAAATAGGGAGGTATTGCTTCAGTTGTACAAGGTATTGGTGAGGCCGCACCTGGAATACTGCGTACAGTTTTGGTGTCCATACTTAAGGACATACTTGCTCTCGAGTCAGTACAAAGAAGGTTCACTCGGTTAATCCCGGGGATGAGGGGATGGACATATGAGGAGAGGTTGAGTAGATTGGGACTCTACTCATTGGAGTTCAGAAGAATGAGAGGCGATCTTATTGAAACATATAAGATTGTGAAGGGGTTGGATCGGGTGGATGCGGGGCGGATGTTCCCGATGATGGGTGAAACTAGAACTAGGGGGCATAGTCTTAGAATAAGGGGCTGCTCTTTCAAAACTGAGATGAGGAGGAACTACTTCACTCAGAGGGTGGTAGGTCCATGGAATATGCTGCCCCAAAAAGCTGTAGAAGCTACATCATTACATAAATTTAAAACAGAAATAGACAGTTTCCTAGAAGTAAAGGGAATTAAGGGTAACGGGGAGCGGGCAGGAATTTGGACATGAGTCTAGGTTCGGATCGGTCATGGCCCTGTGGGTAGCGGAGCGGGCCCAGGGGCCGTGTAGCCTGATCCTGCTCCTATTTCGTGTGTCAAATTCTGTTAGATTCAGGAGATGGTTCTGTGATAGTGGATTGGCGGTTAGGATCAGATCAGCCATGATCTTATTGAATGGCGGAGCAGGCTCGAGGGGCCGATTGGCCTACTCCTGCTCCTATTTCTTATGTTATGTTCTTATTGGGAGATGAAATATTATCAGTGCACAGTGCACAACACTGGAGGCCACCTTGCCTCACAGCAAACAGCCATCCTGTCCAGTTCACTATTGCACTGAGTACATTGTCGTTGGGAATTCTCAGCTCTACCCTCTAGCTGAAGAAACTGAAAATGGGTAGGGGGACTATTGGCCGAGGTGATTTAAGTTGTACAATTTTAAGTCGCAAGAGGAATAACCAGACAAGAATTCAACCATCTGCTCGGCTTTGTCCAACTTTAGGGTTTCCTAAAGTTACAGTCACCTTGTTCAATGATGCCTTTGTTGACAGGTTTAGCCAAGAACTTCTATATTTAAAAAAATCACGCCATTTTAAACCCTTCAAAAATAGTGGTTCTAAAATACTGTCATGGCAGATAATGTAATCAATCAACAACCACAGACAACGTTAACATCTACAGGCCGCTTTGCTAAACGGAGCAATAAAAACAAGCAATGTCACAAAGCCAATTCTTCTGGAGTGGGGGGGGGGGGGGCAGAGACAATGTGGGGTTAACTGTTATTTTTTTTATTTTTTAGACAAGTGCACAATATAAAGTTAAACATTGTCTAAGTACATTTATGCATGGACAAGCTGCAGGGCGCAGGACGATACCATTCCATTTACAATAGCTGTGATATTCAGTTACAGTCATGTCCTTAACGAGAAGCACCTCTGATAAATCACCTAACTGTATTGAACCAAGTTGTTAAACTTGGTCTGAATTATTCTTCCGTTGCCATAACAAATGCTAATCATTTGAGAATTGCAACTAATTGCATGCGGAGCAACACAATGTGTTGTTAACCACTGGGTTGAAATCATTTTGGTATATTCGCCTCAGTCTGTCAAGGATCCTAAAGTATCTCCTCTCACTCTTCCACAAATCTAGATCTATCAGCTCGCAGCTAGGATGAAATTGGACGTGGCACAAAAGCCAGGTCTCGGATGGAGTGGCCACCACTTCTGCTGCCTCTAACTCGCCAACCCATCTGAGCCCCAAAACCTCTGCCTCTAACTCGCCTGGCCACGTCCGGATGCCGCCTCCTTTGATTTGCCCACTTGCCCAAGTCCCAATGCTGCAGCTCCTACCTACCTGCCAAATAGTCTCTGGAGCCTTGATGCCACTGCCTCACCCTGCCCACTGTTGCAGTGACAAGCTGGGGTGGGTATGAAAAAATAAGTATGAAGAGGGGGGAAAGGAAGAGAGAAGAGAAAAGTAGCAAGAGGGAAACTTGAGAGGACAGAGGTAAGATTGGGGGGGGGGGGAAAGAGAAGAGAGAGAAAAGCAAAATAGGGGGAAGAGTTATAGTGAAGGAATTGAGAGACAGAAGTGAAACAGAGGCAGAAATGAGGGAGAGAGAAACAGAAAAAAAAGAACCAGAGGTAAGAAAGAGATAAATGGCACATTCCAAGGATTCAAGAATACTAAACAGATTGGAAGTTGGATGTATTCAATTATGATTCTGCCTGACTCAAAAGTGATTTAATTGATTGCGCCCACCTGGATGCAGCCCAGAGCTCCAAAAGGTTGGAGACCCTGATCTGGATTTAATGTATTCCAGCAGTGGTCAGGGCTGGGTGAACAGGAGCAGGACCCCCATTAGATTTTAGAGCTCCCTAATCCAAGGTTACTAAAGTCAACTCGAGCACCCCTACGCTACAACAGCTAAAGCCAGCTGCCTCGGTCGGCGCAGACCAACGACTGAGCCGATAGGGCCGTCTCGTTCAGTCTGCCGGTTACACACTGGATGATGCACTTAGCAACTGAGGCATTGGGGGGGGGAAACAAAGTGGTTGTCCAGCACTTTTAAAGCAAGGAGCAATAGAACCACACTCGTAAACGTAGAGATCTTTTTTGTAAACAGAACAAGGAGGATTATGTTGCAGCTAAGGCAAATCCAGTTCCCTTTTAAGGAGATTAATAATCCACATTAACCTTCACAAATGCCAATCACAGACATGTAAACATATCCTACAATTTGTTCAGTTGCTAAGAATCTTCCTCCAGTGACACTGAATGGAAGGGGAGTTAAGTGAAAGTTTCCCATTGCCTTTTATTACTGTGCAATGTCAGTTTTTCTTTAATGCCTAGCGCCGGTCAAACATTTGGGTGTGATTAGGGTGACAACGTGTCGGAATGAAGCCTCCGGCTCTCTCAGGTGACTGACAGCTCTGGAGGTAAATCAGTTTAAAAACACTCCACATTATTGGAGTGCAGTAATTAAAAGTGGAATGAGAGGCAGATTCGCCCCTGGTTTGAGAAGTACTTTCTAATTAAATGAAAGAAAATTGGGGAACATGTCACTTCGATCCCCGTACACAGAAACATTACCAGAACCTCTCATCTATACAAATCTGTCACTTGCTTTTCATTTTCTCACTGTGCTTTTGGCAATTTTCTCACCTCTTTTACTAAAGGCATTGATCCTTGTTGAGGTATCTATCATTCAATGGGGGCTGGCAACACTCAACTATCGGATCAAATAATAACTCTCCCTCACGTAACCCCCAGCGATCAATGTTTTCAGACTATTCCACCACCAGGGGCATCATAGTTGAGTTCAATTCTGTACTCCTTGAATGTCCACAAGCAGGCACTTATCTTCATGGGTTTCTAGGCACTGATCAGGAGCTGGAACCCTTGCTGATAACCCCGCCCCCCTTTAACCAAAAACACCGCATCATGCCAACTGCCAGCCTGATTGAAAACAGTTAACTCAGCACAGACTGGGGATCAACCCCGGAACCATCCTGTCTCTATGGCTCAATATTATATTGAGAATGCATTTGCTAAACTGGGTCATCGGGGAAATTACAAATGCTGAAAGGCAATTTCAGTGCAGACTACTCATAGTTAAAAGCTCTCCTCTGGATCAGTTTTTAAGGTACTGTTACCTTGAAGTGTTGTCAAGGGCAGACAGTATTCCCGCTGTTGACGCCAGTCTTGAACATCCCAACTTCCAGAGGCCAGTAGACATCAAGCCTTCAATTCTCATGGGCGGTTGTCAAACTTCCACTTAAAATTGCTGAATTCTCCCCTCCCCCCATTTTACTCAGGGAGTCATGGGCCTCCAGCATCCAACAGGCCTCTATTACCTAGCAACAGCAATGGTGCATTTACCTCTGTTTTGTACTCAAAGGCTCCATTGAGTTTATGCTAGAACACAACAAATATCCAAAGCGGGGGGGGGGGGAGGCAGGCAGAGGGTTGGCCTGTAAACAGGATGATTCCATAGTTGGAGTTGGTGAACTGAAGAAGGAAGCTGTAGACTGCAGGAAGATATCAATAAATTGGTCAGGTGGGCAGAACAGTGGCAAATGGAATTCAATCCGGAGAAGTGCGAGGTAATGCATTTGTGGAGGGCTAACAAGGAAAGGGAATACACATTAAATGGTAGGTCACTGAGTAGTGTAGAGGAACAATGAACCTTGGAGTGCATGTCCACAGATCCCGGAAGGTAGCAGGCCAGGTAGATAAGGTGGTTAAGAAGGCATACGGAATGCTTGCCTTTATTAGCCGTGGCATAGAATACAAGAGCAGGGGGGTTATGCTTCAACTGTATAAAACACTACAGTGTAGTTAGGCCTCAGCTAGAGTACTGCATGCAGTTCTGGTCACCACATTACAGGAAAGATGTGATTGCACTAGAGAGGGTACAGAGGAGATTTACAAGGATGTTGCTGGGAGTAGAGAATCTTAGCTATGAGGAACGACTGGATAGGCTGAGCCTGTTTTCCTTGGAACAGAGGAGGCTGACGGGAGACCTTATTGAGGTGTAAAAAATTATGAGGGGCACAGATAAAGTGGATAGAAAGGACCTATTTCCCTTAGCAGAGGAGTCAAAAACCAGGAGGCACAGATTTAAAGTAATTGGTGGAAGGTTTAGAGGGGATTTGAGGGGCAATTTCTTCACCCAGAGGGTTGTGGGGGTCTGGAACTCGCTGCCTGAAAGGGTGGTAGAGGCAGGAATCCTAACCACATTTAAAAAGTACTTGGATGTGCACCTGGGATGCTCTAACCTGCAGGGCTACGGACCAAGAGCTGGGAAATGGAATTAGGCTGGATAGCTCTTTGTTGGCCGGCGTGGACACGATGGGCCAAAATGGCCTCCTTCCATGCTGTAACTTTATATGATTCTATGAACTGCAAGGAGACCCTTTACTCTATATTACTATATATATATACTTTAGACACCAGTCACTGAAAGCAAACATGCAGGTGCAGCAAGCAGTTAGGAAGGCATATGGTATGTTGGCCTTCATTGCAAGAGGATTTGAGTACAGGAGCAAGGATGTCTTACTACAGTTATACAGGGCCTTGGTGAGATCACACCTGGAGTACTGTGTGCAGTTTTGGTATCCTTACCCAAGAAAGGATATACTTGCCATAGAGGGAGTGCAGCGAAGGTTCACCAGACTGATTCCTGGGATGGCAGGACTGTCATATGAGGAGAGATTGGGTCAACTAGGCCTGTATTCACTAGAGTTTAGAAGAATGAGAGGGGATCTCATTGAAACGTATAAAATTCTGACAGGGCTAGACAGATTGGATGCAGGGAGGATGTTTCCCCTGGCTGGGGGGTCGAAAACGAGGGGTCACAGTCTCAAAATACGGGGTAGGGCATTTAGGACTGAGATGAGGAGAAATTTCTTCACTCAGAGGGTGGTGAACCTGTGGAATTCTCTACCACAGAAGGCTGTGGAGGCCAAGTCACTGAATATATTTAGGAAGGAGATAGATAGATTTCTAGACACAAAAGGCATCAAGGGGTATGGGGAGAGAACGGGAATATGGTATTGAGATAGAGGATCAGCCATGATCATATTGAATGGCGGAGCAGGCTCAAAGGGCCGAATGGCCTACTCCTATTTTTCTATATTACTATCATCTACAGCCCTGTAAATACAACGATAGAGAGGTGGCAGAAATATTAAATAATGACTTTGCTTCATTATTTACCAGGGAGACAGAACAGGTGGCGATGCCATCGGATGATGAGACTAGTAATGAGATAACTGCAATTAAAATAAAATGAGGAGATACATTAAATAAACTAATGAAACTCAAAGAGGATAAAATCCCTGGTTCGGATGGAATACATCCATGCATTTTTAAAGGATATAGAGAAAGCAGAGGCATTACTACACATATTTAGTAATTCATTAGAAAAAGGTGTAGTGCCAGAGAACTGGTGGATAGCTAACATAATACCTATATTTAAGAAGGGAGATAGAACATGTCCAAAGAACTATAGCCCAGTCAGTTTAACATCAGTGGTAGGAAAAATAATGGAATCCCTACTAAAGGAGAAAATGGAAGAACATCTAGAAATAAAAACATAAAAATAGTCAGCATAGACTTCAAAAGGGAAAGTCTTGCTTAACCAACCTAATTGAATTTTTGAAGAGGTAACAGAGAGAGTAGATAAGGGTAATGCCGTAGATGTAATTTATCTATATTTTCAAAAGGCCTTCAATAAGGTACCCCCATAATAGACTAATGAATAAGGTCAGGGAATGCAGAGTCAGGGGACAAGTAGCAGAATGGATAGCTAGCTGGCTTCAAGACAGAAAGCAGAGAGTAGGGGTAAAAGGTAGCTATTCACAGTGGCAGAAGGTGGGAAGTGGTGTTCCACAAGGATCAGTGCTGGGACCACTGTTGTTCACAATTTATATTAATGATTTAGACTTTGGAATCAAAAACACAATTTCTAAATTTGCGGACGACACCAAATTGGGGGGGAAATAGTCAATACTGAGGAGGACTGTAACAAATTACATGAGGACATTAATAAACTTGCAGAATGGGCATATAATTGGCAAATGAAATTCAACACACATAAATGTGAGGTATTACATTTTGGTAAGAAAAATAGGGAGGTCACATATTACTTGGAAAATAAGAATCTAAATGGGGTAGAGGGGCAAAGGGATCTCGGCGTACAAATACACAAATCACTAAAACATAGAAACATAGAAGATAGGAGCAGGAGTAGGCCATTCAGCCCCTCGAGCCTGTTCCGCCATTTAATGAGATCCTGGCTGATCATCCAAATTCAGTACCCTGTCCCTGCTTTCTCCCCATATCCCTTTAGCCTTAAGAAATATATCTAACTCCTTCTTGAATATATTTAATGAATTGGCCTCAACGGCCTTCTGTGGTAGAGAATTCCACAGGTTCACCACTCTCTGGGTGAAGAAATTCCTCATCTCAGTCCTAAATGGCTTACCCCTTATCCTTAGACTGTGACCCCTGGTTGTGGACTCCCCCACCATCGGGAACAGCCTTCCTGCATCTAGTCTGTCTAGTCCTGTTAGAATTTTATAAGTTTCAATGAGATCCCCTCTCATTCTTCTAAACTCTAGTGAATATAAGCCCAATCGACCCAATCTCTCTTCATACGTCATTCCTGCCATCCCAGGTATCGACACAGGTTAACAAGGCCATAAAAAAGCAAACCAAGCAATTGGGTTTATTTCTGGAGGAATAGAATTGAAAAGTAGTGAAGTTATGCTAAACTTGTATCGAACCTTGGTTAGACCACACTTGGGGTACTGCATACAGTTCTGGTCGCCATATTATAAAAGGATATAGATGCACTGGAGAGGGTGCAGAGAAGATTTACGAGGGTGCTACCAGAAATGTGAGGGTGTACCTATCAAGAAAGGATGAACAGGCTGAGTCTCTTTTTTCCTGAAAAGAGAAGGCTGAGGGGTGATCTAATAGAGGTCTTTAAAATCATGAAAGGTTTTGATAGAGTGGATAGAGAGAGAGAATGATTCCACTTGTGGGGAAGAGCAAAACTAAAGGCCATCAATTTAAGATAGTCACCAAGAAATCAAATAGGGAATTCAGAAGAAACTTCTTTACCCAGAGAGTGGTGAGAACGTGGAACTCGCCACCACAGGGAGTGGTTGAAGCGAATAGTATAGATGCATTTAGGGGGTGGTTAGATAGCATATGAGGGAGGAGGGTTATGCTGATAGATTTAGATGAGGGAAGATGGGAGGCGGCTCGAGTGGAGCATAAACGCCGGCATGGACTGGTTGGGCCGAATGGCCTGTTTCTATGCCGTATATCCTATGTAATCCTATGTAAAACCAAGATTGGAAGAAACATAATGAACAACTAACAATTACATAAGGGTCGATATGTGCCATTTTCTGTGCTTAGTTCTAAGTGAACTGCAGCAGGAAACCTGGGTAATATTCCCCTTTCCTAACCGCGGTGCACTGGCCAGGAATCAAACCTGGGGCCTTCCCGCTCTGTGTGGCTCGGCTACGGTCGGGGGAAGGCCCGCTCCGATGTGATATATTCCCGGATGTTGTCTGCAGACACAGCCCTTCACTGGATGGATAAAATCTCTGAGTTACACTGGCGATTTTTCATAATTCGAGCAGACAATGTACAAAAATTTCAAACAGCTGTGACGACAATTTTAGTGAAATCCTCTTGACAACACTGATGTGTAAATCATTTCTGATCCCTGTGACTGAATGTTAAAAAGAAATAATTGAAGACGGCTTCCATTTTCACATCCTTGGAATTAACTTCAACCTTGATCTGACTTCTGCTTGTACAGGAACTTATTCTGGTGATTGCTATTGATTTTCTCAAAGGTGGAGGCGGGGGGGTTGCGGGGGGAGAATGCAGCTTTAGAGGGAGGTCATTGCGGTACTGATGCTTTGCAATTGCCTCTCATTACCAAACAGTGGAGGGCACAAGGGGAAATCTTGTGACCTGAGTGGAGGGGGGGGGGGGGGGGTGGGTGGTGGGTGGGAGAAATGCTGTTCTTACTTTGTTACCCGCCATAACTAACGTCGGAAATGTTTCGCCACTATTTTGTGGCAGTTTCGAGGTTGACGACGGGACAGTCTCCCTCCCCACGGAGGAGATTTTGCCCCTTTCTTGTGTTTTATGCCCCTGGCATTTAAGAAGCGAACACGCTGTGACTATCACTCAGTGCCTCTCGGGGAACATTTCATCACCATTTCAAATCAAGGCGACATTCAGTTCAAGGCTATGCTTGAACAGCTTTCTAAAGATACAACAGCATTTAGCAATATCAGATCTAAATGGAAGATATAAAACCTTTATAACTGTAAAGAAAGGCACACGGTGTCTTCGCCTTCATATTTTACAGTGGGCTTCTTTTCCCCGCATTAGAGATTTGGATAAAAATTAGATGTCCAAGGGCCGCCCAATAGCTCTGCCGAAAGGGCACCACAGGCGTGAGACTGAGCCACACACCAGGAAGATCCGAGGTTCAATCACTGCTCGGTGCTGCATTAGCCAATCTAAGCCAAAGGGAAGGCACCCTTTTTGCGTAGCCAACACAACCAGGGGTCTCACGCGGAAAGCCAAATGGAAAAGTGCCAGGACTCACCGAGACCGTGGGCCCGGAATAACCAGGAAAAACAGGGCTTCCCAGCAGCCAGTTGTAGCGAGTCCAGGAGCTTTACACATGGGCCTGCAGCCAACTTGCACAAGGTCCGCACTTGGTGGAGGTTGCGGGGGGTGGGGGGAGAGTGCGCAACACACAGGGCCACAAGCACAGGGCTTGCACAACATAAAAGCATCTTCAAAGTGCTCACTGCAATCAGCCTCATAGCAGTAGGATTCATAGCCAAACATGGATCACCGCCTTCTAAAGTCAAGGGAGTAGGGTTGCCAACCCTGCGTGGATGTATTCCAGGAGGTTTCATCACATGACCTCCCCTAGTCCAACAACTTCCCCCCCCCCCCAGCTCCATGTCCAATATTTTTATAACTATTATATTAAACAATACTGTTCAAAGAAAATGGAAAAAACCCCACTTTTTTTAATGCCCCAACGATGTTTCTCCTGGGTTGCTCGCAGTTGTGTCCAGGAAATTAGGCTTGAATTCTTGGTGACTCCAGGACTGTCCTGGAGGGTTAGAAATCCTACACAGCAGGAAAGGGAATGAAGTCAGCTGCGGGGAAGGGGGGGGGGGGAGGCGACGACATGTCCTGCGGTCTCCCACGTGGGTGAGACAGCACGTTAATGCTGTGCAAGTCGTGTGTCAGCCAGCTCCAAGTCTGCTGCAGAATTAATGTGTTCAGCGTGACCGTCATATTGTTGCAACTTTCCTTCCCTCGTTAATGTACAAGATATAATAGATTTTAGCAGGCATGGTTGACATTGACTTCACAAGATAAAAAGAGACCACGTTCAGCTCATCCATCTCAGAAACAAAAACACAAACTTACAGTTCTTGCTTCCCCACCCCATCATCCTCATCCTCACGGCTACATCTGGGTTCATAGCCCAATCTTGTACATTGCAGTGCAGGACAATATATAGAAGTCCCCCTTTCTGAAAAAGTAGCAATGCTCAGTTTAATTTAACAGCTGCAATTTTCCCTTAAAAGCCTGCTGCTGGTGGCTGTTAGAGCTCCTTTGTTCCGTCGCAGTGTTTGTACACAGTTAACAGCTATATTTTGTGCTGTTCAGCTGGAAACCTTCAGTAAAAGGTTCAAAAACAACACAACCACAATAATTCCCCTGCATCAATAATCATCCGGCAATCACACAGCTCCAGCATAAGTCGCAAAGCCCTGATAATGCACTGGAAATCACTGCCCGTCAATCTTTCAGACAAGAGAAGCCATTCGGAGGGTAGGCAATCTCTTGACGATTCTCAGCAGAGCCATTCAGTCTAGTTCCTTGCCTCGCCACAAGTGGGGAGGAGTTAGGAAGTCAAAACTGTCAAAAGAAAGCAAGCTCACATTGTGCACACAGTAACATGAAGCACAGGAGATAGGCCTTTGCCATCCCGCAGAGAATGTGTGGCATCATCCAAGATGGCAGCCAAACTTCTGGGAAACTATACTCCATGGTTTGGGTTGGGGGAGGTGTGCTCAGTTGCAGCATCTGATAGTTAAATTAATCTTGAATCAACCAGACACACGGGTGCTCTGATGCCACTGGGCATTCTTCTACTTGTCAGAGTACTGCACTGCTCTCCCGCCCTGTCATGCTGGTTTCTAGTGTGTGAGATTGACTCCCCTACATTTACTTTACTGGACAAGGAGCCCTTAATCCGCCAGCAGGTTTATAGGCCTGCCTGCTGTATACTGATGAGTGCAGCAAACAGCGAGTTGAATCCCATCAAGGAAAATCAAATTTTTTTCCACTGTGAGAACGAATCACTTTTGTTTTGCTTAAAACTTTTCCACTTTCTCCCCTCTTTTCCTGGAGGCACCAGGTCATGTCGGAGTGAAGTTCCAGTCAATAACTCTTGACTGGATGGCGTAGTGCCAGAAAGTACACCATTAACATAGCCAGCGCCTCCCGACCTTTAACCTTTCTTCACTTGCACTAATGCTACACGCTGGGTGATAAATATGGTCCAACATCTCAAAACAAACATGCGATGGCAGGAGTTTGTCATCTGACACAAATTGATGAGGCCGTTCAACAAACAGATGGAACATATTCTTAAGTGTGTCTCATTACACGTTGCACTGGCCAGTGCAGCATTTGCAACCCACCCACCCTCCCGCCCCACCCCCCACACAACTGCAACCAAAAAAAGTCCGCAATGACAATGTCAGGATATGAATGTTTATTGGGTGGCAAATGCAACGGGACTGTAGCGATGGTCAGTATAGTAATCTGGGATGTAATGCTTAAGTTATCCACCAGATGGAGACAAATTAAGGGATCATATTTACCAGTATTAAGGTAATGTCCTGGCACACCACTTATTAAGGTAGTGGCATTGCATTCTGGGTATGACTCAGAGGTTGATCCTCCATCTTGGTGATCGCACAGTAAGAACTGGGAAGTGCTTTGCCTGCAGCTGTAAGAGATGTTTCTCTGCTACATATGTATAATTAAACAGTTGCGTTTTGGTTCCTGAAGTCTGGCTTATCTCAGTTTCTGACCTTACCACTCGGATATCACAGTCAGTTAGGAGTTAAAGCAAGGTTAGCCCCTGTCTTGCATCCCCAGAGCTTCCTTTTCTTTTTACAAAACTCAACAGCCTCCACTCGAGTCACGATTTGAGCAGTAAACCAATTCAGATCATGCTGTCTCCAGGCATGACAGATACTGTCTGAGAAAGGCACTTGAGACGCAATGAAGTCCTTCCTATTAATCACAGTTTCTGTTAACATTTGAACTCTTAGGTTTTCTGTTACACAGTGAGATCTTATTTAAAGCTGTGACGTCCCATAGTTTCCAATCTGCAGTCCCAGCAGATGTGCACTGGTCAATAACGATTCTTCCCAAGTTAATTAGGTTTGAAGCCCTGCACCTCAAATTATACCTTCGAGCCATGCAGACCAAGAAAGGCTCAGGTCTGTGCTGTGTCAGTGCATCTCAGCCAGGGCTGCATGGAACTGTGAGGGTTGTGGTGTGCAGGGGAGTGCAACACTTGGCTTCAGTGGCTAGGGAGGGAAGAGAAAAGCAAAACGTAGCCAAAGTTCCCAAACTCTGTCAGAAGTGTCTGTTTGCGCAGATGTCAGATGAGGACAGGACCAAGCTTGGCTGCGAACACCCCCATAGTCAAATGGTCTATCTTCATGTCAGCAGTGGCTCAGTGGTAGCATTCCCACCTCGGAGTCAGAAGGTCATGGGTTCAAGCTCCACTGCAGAGACTTAAGCACATAATCCAGCCTGGCAATTCAGTGCCGTACTGAGGGAGTGCTGCACTGTCAGAGGTGCCACCTTTCGGAAGAGACGCCAAACCGAGGTCCTCTCAGGTGGATATAAAAAATTCCATAGCACTATTCAAAAAAGAGCAGGGGAGTTCTCCTGGCCAAAATTTATCCCTCAACCAACATCACTAAAAAACAGATTACCTGGTCATTATATCATTGCTGTTTGTGGGACCTTGCTGTATGCAAAATTGTTTCCCTACATTACAACAGTGACTACGCTTTACACAACAACTTGTATTTATATAGCGCCTTTAACGTAGTAAAACATTCCAAGGTGCTTCACAGGTGTATTATAAGACAAAAATTTTGACACTGAGCCACATAAGGAGAAATTAGGGCAGATGACCAAAAGCTTGGTCAAAGAGGTAGGTTTTAAGGAGCATCTTAAAGGAGGAAAGCGAGGTAGAGAGGCAGAGAGGTTTAGGCAGGGAATTCCAGAGCTTAGGGCTGAGACAGCTGAAGGCACAGCCACCAATGGTTGTGCGTTTATAATCAGGGATGCTCAAGAGGGCAGAATTAGAGGAGCGCAGATATCTCGGGGGGTTGTGGGGCTGAAGGAAATTACAGAGATAGGGAGGGGCGAGGCCATGGATGGATTTGAAAACAAGGATGAGAAATTTGAAATCGAGGCGTTGCTTAACTGGGAGCCAATGTAGGTCAGCGAGCACAGGGGTGATGGGTGAACGGGACTTGGTGCGAGTTAGGACACGGGCAGCCGAGTTTTGGATTAATTTACGTAGGGTAGAACGTGGGAGGTCAGCCAGGAGTGCATTGGAATAGTCAAGTCTAGAGGTAACAAAGGCATGGATGAGGGTTTCAGCAGCGGATGAGTTGAGGCAAGGGCGGAGATAGGCGATGTTATGGAGGTGGAAATAGGCGGTCTTAGTTATGCTGCGGATAGGTGGTCGGAAGCTCTTTTCAGGGTCTAATATGACAAGGTTGCGAACAGTGTGGTTCAGCCTCAGACAGATGTTAGGGAGAGGGATGGAGTCAGTGGCATTTCATTGCCTGTAAAGCACTTTGTAATGTCCTGAGGTCATGAAAGGCATTATAAAAATGCAATTCCTTTCCTTTAACCTTCTTAAGCAGGCCCATACAAAGCAAGCCACTTTTCTGTGAGGTGTCAGAGGGCTGCCTTTGCCTATAGAACCCAGTCATGGCATCAGGTAAGGGAAGAAAAGTGACAGGGGTCGGCAAATTTCAAAAGTTTCTTGTGGAGTTCCTGCTCACAACAAAAATCAGTGATCTCCAGAAACCAGGGGGCAAAAATTGGGTCGCGCCCCCTTTGGGGGGCTACTTTTAGCGCCCCAAAAATGTTAGCGGCCTCCGCGCCCCAAGCAGGAGGTGGGCGCTCCTGGAATCACTCCACCTCCCTCTTGGGCCGCTCCAGCCCAATATCACGGCGCTACATGCTGCAGCGCCACACATGCCAGCACGTAGCGCCGTGGTACTGCAAGCCTCCCTCCACTGATTAAAGGGGAGGGTCCTAACGCAGTGTGACCTAGGGCCCAGCCAGGCCACCAGGGATCGGGATGCCGGCAAATGAGCCCAGCACTTGAGAGGAGTGCTGGGCTGCCCGACTGCGGCCAGTAACCCGCAGGGGGACGGCAGAGGGGGCAGGTGGCCAGCAAAAATAATAGCCACCCAGCACTTCCCCTTTACATATTGCTGACCCGGCTGCACGTACGCCCTCCTTACCGCGTCGGACATAGAGTCCGGCGGTAAGTCAGGGGACGCGATTGAAGTTTGCAGCTGGGGTGCGAGCGGGGCGCTGCACACGGCGATGATGTCATCGCCGGAGGCGCAGCGCCGCGGGGCTCTACCGGCTACTGCTAACCTCCTGCTGAATTCTGCGGGAGGTATTAGCGGCGCTGTGCCCAGGCGCTAGTTGCCTTGCGCCCGTTAGCGCCCTCTTAGGCGCTAACAGGAGGCGCAAAGCAACCAAATTTTGCCCCCCCGGTCTCTTAAAACCATCTCAAAGAGCTTCATAGACAATGAATTACCATAAAGTAATTCTTTTGTTGGGAAACGTGGAAGCTATTTTGCAGACAGCGAGATTCCAAGAAGCAATGTGACTGCCCAGTTAATTAAATTTTGGTGTTGCTGGTTGAGGGGAAAATATTGAACCACTCTTCCTCAAATAGTGTCATGGGTTCTCTCATGTCCCCCAGAACCATTTTCAACAGCCAGATTTTATTTTTATTTTATCATGGTAATGCAGCGTTTATAGCCAATCTCTAGTTGCCCTGAGGTGGTGGCAGTGGGCCTTCTCCTTGAACTGCTGCAGTCCTCAGTTTAACATTAGAAGGACAGCATCTCCAATAATGAGGCACTTTCTCATGACTGCACTGGAATGTCAGCTGAGATTATGTGCTCAAGTCCTGGAGTGGGGTTTGAACCCATGACAGAGGTGAGCCAAGTTGATGCACTTTGAACGTCAGTACAAAGCCTAGGTTTAGAAATGATATTCCTTAGCTTGCAACAAATCACACTTGCTACTCAGGGAACGATGATAATACAGAGCAAACTTTACGCCAGAACAGCAAGGGCTTGTAGACTTCATATACCACAATTACAGTTATTAGGGAGAAATCACAACAAGACGCGTAAATAAGTGAATACAGATTATATACAGCATAGGAATAGAAGCTGGTGAAGCTTTGAATAATTGAAACAAGTGACATTTGTTCACAGTCAAGTCAATAACTAGAACATACATTTTGCACCCTGGCAAAACCTCACCATCCCTTGTTTTGCACTGCCTCACTGTGTACTATGGCAGATTCAGCAACAGTCATGGCTTATGTTCTATAACCTCTGAAGCTGAGCCAAACATGTCCAGGCATTTGAGGGTATGGGGGGGGGGGGGGGGGGAAGTAAAGGTGGGAACTTTTTCCTAATACCTCCTTGATAGTAGAGATCAGATAATCTGAAGCTGCTCTTACACTAAGACTCTACAGTATGGGTACAGTGCACTGCGCTCCTGTGTTTACACGGAAAGAGTGCAGCTCATCTCCACGTAAACTGGCGCCGGAACATATTAGTTTTGATAGGGGACTGAGAAGATCTGGAAGCATTATGCACCTTTTCCATCATACCTATAGCAGGTACAGGTAATGCAATGCTGCATTTCTATCAGATTCATACAATTGTGCTGTGTACTTGTTAAAGAGAGACTGTTGTGTTGGATACTTTTTAGCATTGATTTTTAACAATGTAGATATCAACATTTGAAATGGGGCCAGCCTTGGGCTTAGTGGTAGCATTTCTTCCTCCGAGTCAGAAGGTACAGGGTTTGAACCCTGGCCCAGACAGTCCCAGCGACTGGAAACTGGAGCTCCAGCTAAGAATTCTGCGTTGACATCCAGCAGGGTACACTCCTCTGATGGGTGGATGTGCCCTCGCCTACCTACCGCCCGCCACCACCCCAATCGTATAAAACCCTTCTGCCATATAGGACTAACCCCTCTATCGGCTGGTATAAAGATGGTTATGGAGAGTTATGGGGGGGCCGTCTTGTTAAAACTGAAATTAATTAATGGGATGAGGTAATCCTTTGATAACATGAATCTGCACTTGCGGAAAAAAATATATATAAAAAGGAGTGTTAGAATAGATATTTCAGAATTCAACAAGACCTGATCTGCCGTTAAATCTTCACACTCGAAACCTGTGATGCGGTGAATTTTCTGGCCATGATACCATAAGTGTGAACCTGAGTATATGTGTAATTATTATATTAGTAATATATGTGCAATTGTTGGTAATGGTGGTTATCATTGTTCCTATGAAAGCTGATAAATGCCTTTAAACTCCATCATCTTGAGGAATAACTTTTTAAAAAAGTAGAAAAACATCCATTCCCCAACAGTTACGGCCATGGAAGGAACGTTCACGTCACAGCCTATCAGACTGTTAATCAGCCTGCGAATCATTCCACTGCTCCACACCATTCCCCAAGAGATGAGTGCGAAGATACGAAAATAACACATGAAATGCCGATTTAATTCATGTAAAAAAAAACGATCACTTTTCTTTATGCAACTGTAGGGTTCGAAAATCCACAACCACGTTTTACCAAAAATTGGATTGCCCTATACAGTTTAAAACCAACATTTTCGGCCAAGGCAGAGGTCCCGACAAGCAGGCTGGGATATGCCTGGGACATCCGAATACAGGGGACTGTGGCTCAGAGGCGAGCCATAGATGTCGGCCAATCGAAGCAGAGTGCATTCTCAAAGGCCAATCAGGGGACCGAGTCAGACCTGAAGCGAGGAAACCCCTGGCCAATGGAGACCACCCGGTCCGGGTTTGAATATGTGACTCACCCCTAATCGGGCTATGAATACAAGCCATCATCACCTTAATCAACTCGGACTAGGGACAAGAGTCTTGGGATCACTACAGTTAAGAGGTGGCCCAAACTAATCAAGTCCCAGGACTGACACAATGGGGCAGCAGACTTGGAGGAGCCGACGTGCATTCAAAACAATACCCCTGTCCTCACACCTACCTGTATAAATATGGAACACAAGAAGGACCAAGGCAGAGAGAGAACTATTACCAGAAGAATGAACAGGAGAGCGAGTTAAGACGCTGAGGGAAAAGACGAGCCCGGGAGGGACGAGCTGGGGCGAACTAGCATCTAAAGAACTCCAACCGCGCTGAGGAGAAGATCCACCATCAGGCCCCAGGCTCAATCGGTATACTGAAGGTTTACTCCGCTACCAGATGGCGCAACATCGCCGCAAGAAGCCGTACCGTATACCGACTCCTGTTCCGGGGACCTCGACAAGAAGACACCAACGACCAAAGTGGCTGTGGAAGACGGCATTCACTCCAGTCATTTCGGGAACCTTTTCCATCAAGCACAAACCAACCAACGACAACCGACCGAAAGCGCAATCAACAAAACCAAACTTCGAGAAAACCCGACCAGACGCAGCAAGGTCCTCTCCGAGGTTCGGGGTACGGCGAACCCCGAGGCACAGGTCGAATTCCGACGATGACAGCAACAACAACCCAACAACCGCACTCAAAATTCCATCTGTCAAGGGAGGAGGCTGTGAATATAATCCAAGGACCTGCAACTGTTGGTCTAGTTTAGGTAGGAAAGTGGGTTGGTGGGATTGGATTTGGTAAAGATAAAACTGTGTAAACATTCTCGTTGTGTCCGTTCTCTCTCATATTATATTTATAGTTATAAATGTGTGTGTGTGTTTATTACGTTTGTGGTTGAACTTAACTTGGCAAATAAAATTGGTTGTCACCTGTTCTTTTTCCAAGGACTACTTGTCTCCGAGTGTCTATTTAAAGTGCATCGTTCTCCACCCAAATTCTGGAGTTAGAACCAGATAGGGGCATTAGGGTGCTTCGAACCCGCCAAAAAAGGGAACAGCAGACTAGGGAAAAGAGAGAGGACTCCAAGAGCACTTGGGTTCAGGAGTACCCCACAGATTAGGTATAAACTGTGCGGGTCGCCACCGTATTTTAGTCCTCCTCTATAAGCTGTTGTTCTCTATCTCCTTAGAGGGTGTTTAGTGACACCAGACCTGCAGGCTAACATAAGCTGCAAGGGTATAAAGGAGACTGAGGCCCAATACATCAACAGGCACTAAAGACCCCTGCAATTGGGCAGAGCAGAGCCCCATCCCCCTGCACAACGTTATCACGACAGTAATGCTTGGCTCGTTGGATTGCAGCAATTTCCCTCTCAGCCCAAGTTTCAAAAATGTTTTCTTTTTAAGAAGTGTGCTGAAGCTAAAACACCTTTTAATTCTTTCACCCCCTCCACTTCGATGGTAAACAGCAAGGCAGCTGGTGCTGTTCAGGCAAAGTCATCCGAATCAAGGTGAAAAGGGAACCGTACCCCAAAACACACTTCCTGCATGAGACACTCAAAAAAAATCCTCGGCTCTCTCTTTCTAATGTAACTGGCAATTTAATTGGTGAAGCATCCTTACAATTAGCCACATTGGTTAGGTAATGAGGGAACGTTACCAATGTGGTTACTGTTTAGGATGTTTCACCAGTTAAATTGCCGGTTACACTGGAAAGGGAGACTTGCACGTGGCAACCATTTTGTTCCTGAAATGAACTCGTCCCAGTTGGTTTCTGCTGCAGAAACCTCTCCAAGAATCATACTGAACTTTGAACAGTACAAATGCTCGCTAAGCAAAGCCGACTGGAACAGATGCATTTAGCAATTCGGGCCAAGAGCCCGGTAATGATCTGCTTTGTTCGCGGCCTGGATGGCCTTTTAGGTTTGCGGCTCCCTGACCACATGGTGTTGATCAATAATGAATGACCCACCGTCAACCCTGGGCTTCAGCACAAAAGTAATTGGAAAAGATTCAATGTTGTGTCTCCTCTGCCGTGTTCATGAACTAGGTCACAAGCACAAAATGCTTACAAAGCAGGGTCATTTGCTGACTTACTGCTGCACTGAAGGTGTGCACAACATGTAATTGCTGATGTCTAACAGCCCATTATCTAGAACAGGTTGAGAAGGGAGTGTTGCAAAACTGAGACATTTCTTATAGGATGCGAGAGGGGAGTGGAATTTTGCAGGGAGGCTTTGAAAGTATACAATCATACAGCACAGAAGGAGGCCATTCAGTCCATCATGTCTGTGCCGGCTCATTGAAAGAGCTAGCCAATTAGTCCCACTCCCCTGTTCTTTCCCTACAGCCTTGCAAATTTCTCCTTTTCAAGTATTTATCCATTTCCGTTTTGAAAGTTAATACTGAATTTGCTTCTATCACCCTTTCAGGCAGTGCATTCCAGATCACAACAACTCGCTGTGTAAAAAACAATTCTAATTTCCCCCCTGGATTTTTTGCCAATTATCTTAAATCTGTGTCTTCAGGTTACTGACCCTCCTGTAAGGTTGTGGGAGGAGAGAATGGGCCGATAATTGTGATTCCACAGTGGGGAAAAAGGGGGCAGTTAATTTATTTGTAGACACCTGACAAGGTGGGATTGGGAGGAAAACTATTATACAATTTAATAAAATTAACAATCCAGGGCAGCATTACTTCAAGAGATCACTGAACATCCACACCAAGGACTTCAAGTTCAAATACAGTCCTGTAGTTCTGCTGCCCTCATAAGGTGAGCTTACATCAGTTTGCAACTGGGCTGCTCAATGTTAATTTTCCAGAGAAAATACTGACAGAAACACTCCACACTTCAACCCCTATGAACTGGTTGGAGGACGAGTAGGAGAAGTCAGAAATGAGCCAGGTGATTGTCCCACTGAAACTCACGCCTCCAGAACCTACACCACCCACCATAATGTACAGGAACCCTTTTAGAAAATGGAAATAGGCACCTTAAATTGAAAGCCCCCAAACTTTGGGTTTACACAGTAGCTTAGGTAGGAGAATGAAGTACAAATAACCCAAGAAACATCATGTAGCTTTGCTCTCCAAGAAAAGGAACGGAAATGCAAACAATGAGGTAGCATCTTGTGCAAGTCTTCTGTGAGAATTTGGCCAGAGTTTTTCAGGATGATGGATAACAGGAATGAGGATTCTGGAGGCTCCAGTGAAACTCTCTCACCATGTACAGGAAACTCTTTTTTTATCCGGCACTGATGGGACCAGCGTGGTGCCGGTTTATCAAAAAGTCCGGATTACAGAGAGGTATAGTTAAAAGGTACGAGAGCTCCGTACACAGCAACAAATCCAGGCTTCCCTGTTGCTTAACAACAGGTGCAGGAACCCCGGCCACAGACCAAGCATCCCTGTTGCTTAGCAACAAGTGCAGGAACCCCGATTACATAGCCACAGATCCAGGAACGGCCACGAATATGAAGTAAAACTTACCTGAACCTACTCCTGAATTTTGCCGGTTAACAGAGATTTCCGGTTATTTAGATGCCGGTAAATCGAAAGTTTCCTGTACTTTGAATAGCCCCAATATTTTTACCTGACGTGGTAGATTATCCCCAACATTCTTACCTCTTGAATGAAGAAATTTGTCCTGCTATTTGTTCTAAAAGTACTTTTAACTAATTTCAATTGACGTCCTCTCGCCCTGCTTTCTTGGTGTATTTTGAAATAATAATTAGGATTTGGTTCATCACAGTGAGCAGCTCCAATATATTGTACTGCTCATTAAAGTTTTATGACTAGCAGGGAGGCATATCGGGTGAATAGTGTCAGAGTACAATTTGATATCAAAGTTTCCTGGAACAAGAGAGGTTAATTGTTTCTGCATTTTTGCTGAACACCATTTCCTTTTGTTCTCCTCGTTTCCCTCTCATTTTTCTCTCCTTAGCTTTCATTTCCTGAAATCGATGACTCATTCCGCAGGGGGCATAGCTCCGTGAATGCTGGTAGCCTGACAGTGCCTCACCTAGGTGGCCATTCTTCATGCGTGAGCCTGCACAGTGAGTACCCATGGTCTATTCAACCATGAGGATATCTCAGCCGAGATCGATCATGCCCCTCACACAGTTCGCATGCACGCACTCACCCACACATACACTCTGAGAACCCTCATTGATTCCTCACCCTGGGGACTGTGAAGCCACCTAAAGTATCGCCAGCAACTGCTTTATTTGGTGCATGCGTTAAAAGGGCAGGGAACGGGTAGAAAAATAAACTTTAAAAAAAGAGGGTATTTTAACTTCAAGCAAAGCAATTTAAAGCTTTATAAACTGCACAGCCCCCACTGAAATCAGAAACTACAATTGATGCATAGCATGTACAGTGCGGCATAATTTGCAGCCGACGGTCTAACCTGGTGGCAAGGAGTCGCCCCACAGGTCTGTTGAGAATCCAGAAGTGCCTCCATGGACAAGGAGGATTAATGTATCCTTCAACAGAAGATAAAACCTTCAGTAGCATCAATGCGAGAACCATCTGCCTCTTTATTGTCTTTGTTAACTTGCTGTTAATTAAAACATGCTCCATTTTTTAATTCCTTTGCAAAGTATTAAAACACTCGGCGGGTTGCCAGTTCATTTCCTGTAGTGCAGCATGGGCCCAGGTGTGAAGTCAGCCAGCTCGATCCGTGTTGTCTACCTGATTAATTTGATGGAAGACTCTGGGTGGTGCACTCTCCTGTGAGCCGGGCTACGACAAGAAGGTACATGTCGGAATTTTTAATAACTGCGCCGACTTTGCTCGCTCCCACGGGGGAGCTGCGATATTTCTCAGGTAGGCCTCAGCTGACTAAAACTGAAACAAGTCATCAAAACAGAACTTTGCAAATATTTCTCTCTTCACTGCATCAGGTAGTTTTAAAACCTGTTACTGGGTTGCAGACAGCCGCGCACAATAGGTTTGGCCGCTGGGAGCAGAGCTGGAACTTTCGTGCATGTACTGAGGGATGGACGTGAAATGCATTCCGCCCCAAGTTCACTTAAATACAAACAGGACAAAAAATGGCATCGGTTCACCCAAACAACTTAGCTTTTCCCCTCAGCAATTTTTCTCCCCTCATGCCCTCAAGGTGTCGACTCCTTGGTTGTATGGTTGTCAAGGATACCAGTTGGAGGATGGCTGTCCTTAAGAGTATGGTTGTCAAGGATACCAGTTGCCTTCCGATGCTTTTGCCCGAGTGGTCATTGGCCATTATCCATGTTTTGAGCCTCAAAGGTGAGTGTTGGGAGGCATATAGAGGTGTAGGGCACTGCAGTCAAGCTCAGTCCAGTTCTGATGAAAGGTCATAGGCCAGAAACGTTAATTATTTCCCTCTCCACAGATGTTGCCTGACCTGCTGAGTGTTTCCAGCATTTTCAGTACTGCCCTGCCTGACCTTCACACCAGCAGCACATTTTCCAGCAGTGGTCACCAGACAATGACCGTGGCTGATTTTTGCCCTCTCAGGACCACTAAGACCAATGGGTACCCTACCTGAAACCAGCTGCCTCAGCACAATCCAGGGACTGAATGTGGGCCTTTTACTGAATTTTTTGAGGATGTAACTGGTAAAATAGATAAGGGAAAACCAGTGGATGTGGTGTATTTGGACTTTCAGAAGGCTTTCGATAAGGTCCCGCATAAGAGATTAGCGTGTAAAGTTAAGGCACATGGGATTGGGGGCAAGGTATTGACTTGGATAGAGAACTGGTTGGCAGACAGAAAGCAAAGAGTTGGAATAAACGGGTCTTTTTCCGAGTGGCAGGCAGTGACTAGTGGGGTATCGCAGGGATCGGTCCTCGGACCCCAGCTATTCACAATATATATTAATGATCTAGACAAGGGAACTAGATGTAATATCTCCAAGTTTGCAGACGACACAAAGCTGGGTGGGCGTGTGTGCTGTGAGGAAGATGTCGAGAAACTCCAGGATGATTTGGACAGGTTGGGTGATTGGGCAGAAGCATGGCAGATGCAATATAACGTGGATAAATGCGAGGTTATCCACTTTGGTGGCAAAACAGGAAGGCAGATTATTATCTGAATGGCAATAGATTGGGAGAAGGGGAAGTGCAACGAGACCTGGGTGTCCTTGTGCACCAGTCGCTGAAGGTAAGCATGCGGGTGCAGCAGGCAGTTAAGAAGGCAAATGGTATGTTGGCCTTCGTAGCGAGAGGGTTTGAGTACAGGAACAAGGATGTGTTGCTGCAGTTGTACAGGGCCTTGGTGAGACCACATCTTGAGTATTGTGTGCAGTTTTGGTCACCTTATCTGAGGAAGGATGTTCTTGCCATGGAAGGAGTTCAGCGAAGATTCACCAGGCTGATACCTGGGATGGCAGGAATGACGTATGAGGAGAGATTGGGTCGATTGGGCTTATACTCGTTGGAGTTTAGAAGAATGAGAGGGGATCTCATTGAAACTTATAAAATTCTGACAGGACTGGACAGACTAGATGCTGGAAGGATGTTCCCGATGGTCGGGGAGTCCAGAACCAGGGGTCACAGTCTAAGGATAAGGGGTAAGCCATTTAGGACAGAAGTGAGGAGGAATTTCTTCACCCAGAGAGTGGTGAACCCGTGGAATTCTCTAACACAGAAGGCAGTAGAGGCCAATTCATTAAATATATTCAAGAAGGAGTTGGATATATTTCTCAAGGCTAAAGGAATCAAGGGGTATGGGGAGAAAGCAAGGACAGGGTACTGCATTTGGATGATCAGCCATGATCGCATTGAATGGTGGAGCAGGCTGTTTTGGGCCCTATCTGGTTTGTACGGTGTAAACCATGTGGCGTGTTTATCAACGGAGTTACAATGGCCTGATCCTTACTGGTGCAGTAATTCACTTCCCTCACACCGTCAGGCTCAGTAGATCCTAGTTTTTTTTTTTATTAGTTCATGGGATGTGGGCATCGCTGGCAAGGCCAGCATTTATTGCCCATTCCTAGTTGCCCTTGAGAAGGCGATGATGAGCCACCTTCTTGAAGGGCTGCAGTCCGTGTGATGAAGGTACTCCCACAGTGCTGTTAGGGAGGGAGTTCCAGGATTTTGACCCAGCGACGATGAAGGAACGGCGATATATTTCCAAGTCAGGATGGTGTGTGACTTGGAGGGGAACTCACAGGTGATGGTGTTCCCATGCGCCTGCTGCCCTTGTCCTTCTAGGTGGTAGAGGTTGCGGGTTTGGGAGGTACTGCCGAAGAAGCCTTGGCGAGTTGCTGCAGTGCATCTTGTAGATGGTACACACTGCAGCCACGGTATGCCGGTGGTGGAGGGAGTGAATGTTTGAGGTGGTGGATAGGGTACCAATCATCCAGGCAAGTGGAGAGTATTCCATCACATTCCTGACTTGTGCCTTGTGGTGGAAAGGGTTTGGGGAGTCAGGAGGTGAGACACTCACCACAGAATACCCAGCCTCTGACCTGCTCTTGTTGCCACAGTATTGATGTGGCTGGTCCTGTTAAGTTTCTGGTTACTGGTGACCCCCCCCAAGATGTTGATGGTAGGGGATTCGGCGATGGTAATGCCATTGAATGTCAAGGGGCAGTGGTTAGACTCCAGCTTGTTGGAGATAGTCATTGCCTGGCACTTGTGTGGTGCGAATGCTACTTGCCACTTATCAGCCCAAGCCTAAATGTCGACCAGGTCTTGCTACATGTGGGCATGGACTGCTTCATTATCTGAGGAGTTGTGAATGGAACTGAACACTCTGCAGTCATCAGCGAACATCCCCACTTCTGACCTTATGATGGAGGGAAGGTCAATGATGAAGCAGCTGAAGATGGTTGGGCCTAGGACACTGCCCTGAGGAACTCCTCCAGTGATGTTCTGGGGCTGTGATGATTGACCACCAACAACCACAAGCATCTTCCATTGTGCTAAGTATGACTCCAACCAGTGGAGAGTTTTCCCCCTGATGCCACACTCGGTCAAATGCTGCCTCACCTCACCTCTGGAATTCAGCTCTTTTGTCCATGATTGGACCAAGGCTGTAATGAGGTTTGGAGCAGAGTGGTCCTGGCGGAATCCAAACTGAGCATCAGCGAGCAGGTTATTGCTGAGTAAGTGCTGCTTGATGGAAGGTGTCATTGACAATGCTATCACCTTGCTGAAGATTGAGATGGGGCGGTAATTGGATGATTGGATTTGTCCTTTTTTTTTGTAGACAGGACATACCTGGGCAGTTTTCCACATTGTCGGATAGATACCAGTGTTGTAGCTGTACTGAAACAGCTGGCTAGAGGCGCAGCTAGTTCTGGAGCACAAGTCTTCAGCACGACAGCCGGGATGTTGTCAGGGCCCATAGCCTTTGCTGTATTCAGCGCACTCAGCCATTTCTTGATATCACGAGGAGTAAATCGAATTGGCTGAAGACTGGCTTCTGTGATGGTGGGGACCTCAGGAGTTGGCCGAAATTGATCATCCACTCGGCACTTCTGACTGAAGATGGTTGCAAACACTTCAGCCTTGACTTTTGCACTCACGTGCTGGGCTCTGCCATCATTGGGGATGGGGGATATTCATGGAGCCTCTGCCTCCCGTTAGTTGTTTAATAGTCCACCACCATTCACGACTGGATGTGGCAGGACTGCAGAGCTTTGATCTGATTCGTGATTGTGGGATCGCTTTGCTATGTCTATAGCATCATGCTTCCGCTGTTTAGCATGTATGTAGTCCTGTGTTGCGTCTTCCCCAGGTTGACTTATCTGAGGAAGGATGTTCTTGCCATGGAGGGAGTGCAGCGAAGATTCACCAGACTGAAACCTGGGATGGCAGGAATGACGTATGAGGAGAGATTGGATCGATTGGGCTTATATTTGCTGGAGTTTAGAAGATTGAGAGGGGATCTCATTGAAACTTATAAAATTCTAACAGGACTAGACAGACTAGATGCAGGAAGGATGTTCCCGATGGCGGGGGAGTCCAGAACCAGAGGTCACAGTCTAAGGATAAGGGGTAAGCCATTTAGGACTGAGATGAGGAGGAATTTCTTCACCCAGAGAGTGGTGAACCTGTGGCATTCTCTACCACAAAAGGCAGTTGAGGCCAATTCATTAAATATATTCAAGAAGGAGTTAGATATATTTCTTAAGGCTAAAGGGATCAAGGGATATGGGGAGAAAGCAGAGACAGGGTACTGAATTTGGATGATCAGCCAGGATCTCATTAAATGGCGGCACAGGCTCGAGGGCCGAATGGTCTACTCCTGCTCCTATCTTCTATGTTTCTATGACACTTCATTATTAGGTATGCCTGGTGCTGCTCCTGGCATGCTCTTCTGAATCTTTATTGAACCAGGGTTGGTCCCCTAGCTTGATGGTAATGGTAGCGTGAAGGATATGCTGGGCCATGAGGTTACAGATTGTGGTGGAGTTCAATTCTACTGCTGCTGATGGCCCACAGCGCCTCATGGATGCCCAGTTTTGAGCTGCTAGATCTTTTCTGAATCTATCCCATTTAGCATGGTGATAGGACACCCTCCATCGTGTTGTGTGGCACGCAGTGTGAAGATGGGACTTCGTCTCCACAATGACTGTGTGGTGGTCACTGCTACCAAAGCTGTCATGGACAGATGCATCTGCGACAGGTAGATTGGTGAGGATGATGTCAAGTAGGTTTTTCCCTCGTGTTGGTTCTCTCACCATCTGCCGCAGGCCCAATCTAACAGCTCAGCCAGCTCAGTCAGCAGTGGTGCTACCGAGCCACTCTTGGTGATGGACATTGAAGTCCCCCACCCAGAGTACATTCTGTGCCCTTGCTACTCTCAGTGCTTCTTCCAAGTGGTGTTCAAGGTGGTAATCAGCAGGAGGTTTCCTTGCCCATACTTGACCTGAAGCCTTGAGACTTCATAGTTCCAGAGTCAATGTTGAGGACTCCCAGGGCCACTCCCTCCCGACTATATACCACTGTGCCGCCACCCCTAGTGGGTCTGTCCTGCCAGTGGGACAGGACATACCCAGGGATGGTGATGGAGGAGTTCAGGACATTGGCTGAAAGGTATGATTCTGTGAGTATGACTGAAAGGTATGATTCTGTGAGTATGACTGAAAGGTATGATTCTGTGAGTATGACTATGTCAGGCTGTTGCTTGACTAGTCTGTGGGACAGCTCTCCCAATCTTGGCACAAGTCCCCAGATGCTAGTGAGGATGACTTTGCAGGGTCGACTGGGCTGAGTGTGCTGTTGTCGTGTCCGTAGCAGTGCCAAGGTCGATGCCGGGTGGTCCATCCAGTTTTATTCTTGTTACTATTTTTTGTAGCAGTTTGTTACAACTGAGTGACTTGCTATTTCAGAGGGCAGTTAACAGTCAACCACATTGCTGTGGGTCTGGAGTCACATATAGGCCAGACCAGGTAAGGACGGCAGATTTCCTTCCATAAAGGACATTAATGAACCAATTCCACTTACGTGGTGTCATCAGTGCTCACTCGGACTGCTGAGTCCCACATATGTGGAGTCATTTTAACCCACTTCCTTCTTTCCCATCTAGACAGAGTGGTCTCTGAGCATCATTCCCCCCTCTTTTACTTTCAAAGTCAGACGCCAGTCACACCAGACTCAGCCGCTGTGTCAGTAAGATGTCAAGGTACTGGCTCCCCATACTTCACCAAGCCCAGCCACCTTAATTCGACGGTACATTGGAATTCCCACAGTTATGAACCTGGGGCGCTTATACTATAGAGTGCATCAGACGTTAAGAGATCTGCAGGTTACCCATCCGTTCCTCTTCTAGAACGTAAAACACGATACATGGATGATCGTTCCTTCAACTGATCAGTACATAAGTGTTGGCAGAGAGAAGTTCAATTTCTCGTTGATTGTTTTAGCAAAAATATTGTCAACACAAATCAGGACTTCCTGATTTTAACTCATGCTGATATTTTTCTGTTGGTAAAATTGTCAACAAGAAGAATCTCACCTTGTAGGTGACTTGAACATGTCAGTTTCGGGTTGTTTTTCTCTTTTTGCATCACGTACACAGTTCCCACAAAGAGTGCTCTTGAAGTCATTGTGATCTGCCTCCACAACTTGGAAAAAACCTTTCAAAAAACAGTTCTTTGGGAAGACACTGTCCCTTTAAATGGCATACAGACACCGTGGCAGATTCAGCATCACCAATATAGACCCGTCCACACTATTAAACTACATTCTCCTTGTAACCATAGTTTTCTAAAAGCCAACATTTCCCTCTTTTACATGTAGGGGACCTCACTCTGCCTAATGTACAATAATGTTGATTTTATTTTAAGTATGTCATTTTTCAATTCACAGATGTGCTTCGCCAATAATTAACTGAGATATATACAGACCAGGAAGTTCCCAGGTTCAATCTCCAGTGTGCGCCTCGTGAGTGGATCTGGAGCATTTGGCGATCGCAGCAAAATAAACCTACCAGATTTTTTGTTCACACAATGGCATAATACTGCGGATGCTGGAAATCTGAAATAACAGAAAATGCTGAAAACACTCAGCAGGCCAGGCAGCATCCGTGGAGAGAGAAACAGAGTTAACGTTTCAGGTCTGTGACCCTCGGTCAGATTTTTTTTTGAGACTGGCAACCAAAATGATTTTTTTTTAATATACTGGGTCTTCCTGGGGTCAGTGTATATGCTGTGACAGTGACATCATGCTGCTCTCTGTCGTGATGCGATGTCACAATGTCACTGTGCCGCATACGCACACTGGCCAAAGTACAGCAGCCAGTCCATGCAGCTGCAGAATGGTGGGCCCCACATTGCAGTCGGTTGACTAGCCGCCTATTAAAGGTAAACACACAACTTAAGTGAGGCATCAGAGGGCGCCCGATGTCCAAGGAACGGTGGCCTAGCAAGAAGTAGTCGATGCTTTCTGGAGGCAAATGGAGAAGATTGGTGAGAGAAAACACAGTAAGTGTTCCAATTATCATACTCAAAGCTCCTTCAGCAGTTCCAACATGTCCTTTTGCTTCAGGCATTAAAGAAAGCAATTTTTAGATATGATTTAGTGTACCAGAGTACATTCAGATTGGCTCCTCAGTGCATAATAACTATACAACACCATGCTTCACAGTAGTGCTCTGTGATCTGACTGTAAACTACGCCTCGCTTTAAATGCTGCAAACACACAGCTTTGCAACTTCAAAACTGCCAACATTTTTATTCAAACCAAAGTAATCACTACAAAAATAGACTGCAGGAATTCTAGTGCTGAGAAATTGAACCTAATTCCAGCGTTCCACTGACACATGCTCTGCATACATCAGTCCCAGTGCTAATGATCACTCCCCACCCACAAACACACGCACGCACACATTTCAAGCCTCAACACACTGGAATTTGGCTGTGTTCAGACATGCAAGGCTTGATGCTCGGTGTCCAAACGGTGTGGTTTAGATCCAAAAATCAGGAAATTTGCTCCAAATAATAAAAAAGGCAGAAACATTTTTGGAAAGGTGTTTCTGCAACAAAAGAAAATGGCAGTCGAACGGTGTTAAAGTAGTTAAAATTTGAATGCATAGAACTTCACACTAATCCCACTGGATTAATCCCAGCTTCTTGTGATAGCTGAACGAGACTTCAGTGTGACCATCAGATTCCAGCTCTTATAAAACTGTCTTTATCTCCGTCTTAAAATTGATTTTTTTTGTTGTTAACCATTGAGTGCTGAATCCTTTGGGGGCCTTCATGTTTTATTATTTAATAAATTCAGTGCACCATTTCTCTGACATGGTTAGGAAGCCACACAATCATGTTGTTGCAGCAAGGGTTGTGTTTTCTGGCTGGAGAGCTGGAACTATATCCCAGGAAGAGTCAGCACCAGCCGGCAATTTGACCTTGGATAGCATCACAGCTGATTTCAAACACTCGGCCTCTAACCTGCTCACTTTCCAACAAGGGTCAATGGAACGTGGCAGATTACTACCCCTGTCAAGCACAAGGACAGCGTGGTGAACTGGAGATCAGCTAAATGAGCAAGGATTGTGCCCGGGGCTCTGTCGCTCTGCGTGAAAACAGATCCAAGGAACAGGGAGACACCACGGAGGCAAAGCTGGAAATAGAATAAAAAGAAGAAAGGAAAAAGACAAGGCAGAAATAAAAGATGAACAAATTGCCCTAAAATGCTCTTACAATAAGCTGTCTGTATAGAAGCAGCGGCAGAGGCCTTGCAATAGACAGCCAATCATCCTTTTGGCTTAGCCATATCAGAGGACCAAAATAATATTTTGACGCAAAAAATTTAGCTTCCAAGAGCCAGCACAGGCACGATGGGCTGAATGGCCTCTTTCTGTGCTATAAGATTCTATTATTCTAGGTGGAGGCATTTCACTTCCATGTTCAAACCAATTTATCTCCAAAAGACCTCTTCAGCAAATGGGAAATCTTTTGCCGGCTTCACTCTGCCTTGCATTATGCCTCTAAGCCAACAGACAGACGGAAAACCATCAATGACCCACTGAAATAACTGGCAGGAGCAGGGCTGCGAGTACATTTTTGGAAACATGCAAAGTCCGTCTCGACTGGTTTACTTTTTGATATAAATATAACTGCTCCCTTATCCAAGAGAAACAGCTTAACTGCCGGTTGACGTCTGATAAGATCGGCTTCCATTTGGCACGAAAATGTCTTCATTTGTTTGCGCACAACTGGAGAGGGGAATTAGTTTCAAACGCAGCACCTCAGAACAATACCAAGGGGCAGCTGAAGCTAGAAACATACAACTGTGGTAGTAGCAGGTCATGATGAAGATCAATGCAAACCCCAAGTTGAATTTCAAGGCTGCAACCCAATTGAGAAGTTTAGATCACTTCACATGCCACTTTCCAACTGACATGAAAAGGATTCCAGGTCCCAAATGGAGAGTTACAAGCTCTGTAAAGCTTTACCCCTATTTATCTCATGTCCTAACCATTCATCGGCGTACTCTCCTCAGTCAAATCTGTCTAGTATTCTGGGATCATCTTGGAGGTCAAAGATAGCACCAGCTTCCTTTTTTTCATTCCCAAATGCCTCATAAATTTATCTCCCCTAACCCCTACATTCTGACCCCAAAAATTAAGTGTTGAAGCTCATAAATTTCTTCATCACCATGGATGGAGACCATCCGTGTAACTGCCTCAGTTGCATTTTACCCTTGCTCTCGCCTCCAGGCCCTTCAGTCTCCAATCAATTCAAGTGCAGAAACATCCCTCTTTCTGCAGTCACTCCCCCCTCCCGCCACCTCTCCCTTGCCCTTTCCAAGGTCCTCTTGTTCGTGAAAACCATCCCTGATCCCTCGATCCCCCGTCCCACTCTACCCCTGACCACCCAACTCTCCTTCCCAGCCCCAATGTTAGCTGGCATTGGTTCCCTCAAACACCTTCATCTTCAAAATGGCCATCATGAACCTGTCCTCAAACAATCCTTTGTCTAAGGAGGTGGGGGGTGGGGGGGTGGTGAGGTGGTGAATGAGGTGTGGATGAAAGAGAATGCAACAGGGCTTTGCAGGTATGCCATGCAGGATCAAAGACTATTTATACGATACACCATTCAGCCTGAAAATCACATTTACAATAGGCTCTTGCTTCCAAAACTTTACAAGTGCACAAAGGCAGAACAATGAGCAAATTACCCCAATCACTACAATTCGTGTGGAATGCTGGATTTTGTAGTTTAGTTTCACATGGCTTCAGTCAGAAAAGACACATAGCCCCTCCTGCAAAGGAGTGATAACCAACCCTTGGTGAACATTTGGTGAAGCAGCACAACTTGAGTTAGACCAACATTGTCAATTTCAGTGAAGGGTGGAATTAGGGTGGAGATTCCCTATTGGTACGGGACCAGCAGGGTCCACCTACCTTTCTTCTGCCACATTCCCGGGCCACAGGAGTCTTCTCTTTGTCAGATTTTCCGTGCTTCCCTCCTCCTCTGCTATTCGGCCGTAATCATTTGCACCTCATCTAGACACATCTTTTGTTTCTATACTTGTCCCATTATCAGCTCCTTTTGCTTTGCACAATCATCACTTTTGTCATTTAATCACTCCTGCCCACCGCCCTATCATGGACCTCTCCCTTTTTTTGTTCCTGCCTCTGTACTTGCTTCAAAGTTGTTCACCTCCAACATCTTCCAGCTCTGAAGAAAGGTCATCAACCTGAAACCTTAACTCAGTTTCTCTCTCCACAGATGCTGCCTGACCTGCTGAGCTTTTCCAAAAACTTGTTTTTATTGTCAGTTTGAATCATGGACTTGGACCTTCAGCCGACTGAACAGGCTTGCGGTACTGAATGGCCTACTCCTGTTCCCATGATCCTATGACTGTTAAGGGCGCTAGAATTCACTTCTTTGTATTTGTGATGTTGTGCCAATTGGAGTCTCAAAACCATGAATTTAAAGCCCTGACTTTATATTTTAATGGGGAATGGGGAGTAAAAGGATAAAAGAGAGGTAAAAAGATTTAATGGAACTGCATCAAAATCACTTCAAGAAAAGTCAGTTTGCTGTCTACTGACAGCATAGACTCTTGGGTGTGAGTCACAAATATCAAAATGTTCATAACTTTGGCTCCCCAGAGTAAAGAGAAGCATATTTTCTCGTCTTGACTGGGTATTAAACCCTTGGTCCAAGAGACGAAAGAACAGAATGCCACTGCACCAAACAGTCCCCTTGCAACTGGGTTTTTAAGTTCTGTTGCTGTTTCCAGATCAGAAATGCCTTGCGCTTGCGGCTTATTAGCTCCTGGATCTCCTGGTCATTCTCGTCGAACCAGTCTTGGTGTTTCCTGGTTGAGTGACCGAGCGTCTCTTCACAGGTGCTGGTTTTGGAGGCCTCGAGTGCAGACCAGACGCTGTGGGCACTCTGTGTCTCTGCATCACCAGGAGTCGTCAGGTTGTTTGTGAGGCGCAGGCTGAATAGGGCTTTCTTGGCGGGGTCTTTGAGTGCTCCAGCGTTAATTTTCCTGCGGCATTGTTTCTGTTGCCGCCGCTGTTTTGGGGCTACATTGATGGAGATGACAGAGCGGATTAGGCGGCGGTCTGTCCAGCAGTCGTCAGCTCCTGTCATGGCGCAGGTGCTGCGGACGTTCTTGCGGTCCCTCACTCGGACGATGACGTAGTCCAGCAGATGCCAGTGCTTGGAACGAGGGTGCTGCCATGAAACCTTGTACTTGTCTCTCTGACAGAACAAGGTGTTGGTTATGACGAGGCCATGTTCTAAGCATTTCGACAGGAGGAGGGTACCGTTGGAGTTGGCTTTCCCTACCCCTTCTCTGCCAAGGGGAGCTAATCCAGGAGCTAATAAGCCGCAAGCGCCAGGCATTTCTGATCTGGAAACAGCAACAGAACTCAAGAGCAAGAAAGCAGCTCCACAGAAGCCTGAAGGCCAAGGTCCAACAAAAAACTCGTGACCTAAAGAACAAATGGTGGGTGGAGAAAGCGCAGGAGATCCAGCAGCTAGCCGACAACCACAACATGCATGGATTCTTTAGCGCAGTCAAGACCATCTACGGCCCAAGCACCCAAGGCCCTTCCCCACTGCGGGCCAAGAACGGAGAGGTACTCATCAAGGACAGGGAAGCAGTCAGTGCCTGCTGGAAGGAGCACTTCAAAGATCTCCTTAACCATGACTCTGTCTTCGACACGAGTGTCCTCACCTCCATCCCACAGCATGCTACCCACCACCATCTCAGCACAACCCCAGCCCGGCATGAGGTTGAAAAGGCCATCCGACAACTGAAGAACAAGGCCTCAGGAGCAGATGGAATCCTCGCCGAGGCACTAAAGCATGGCGGAGAAGCACTACTGGCGCGAATTCATGAACTCATTTCTCTTATCTGGAAGGAGGAGAGCATGCCAGGGGAATCTCAGAGACGCCGTAATTGTGACCATCTTCAAGAAAGGTGACAAGTCCGATTGCGGTAATTACAGAGGAGTTTCCCTGCTATCTGCCACAGGGAAAGTCATCGCAAGAATCCTCCTCAATCGCCTTCTCACAGTGGCCGAAGAGCTCCTCCCAGAGTCGCAATGCGGATTCCGCCCACTAAGGGGCACAATGGACATGATCTTCACCGCACGTCAATTACAAGAGAAATGCAGGGAAGAGCACCAACCACTGTACATGGCCTTCTTTGATCTCACAAAGGCCTTCGACACTGTCAACCATGAGGGATTATGGAATGTCCTCCTCAAATTCGGCTGCCCTCAAAAGTTTGTCACTATCCTCCGCCTGCTTCACGACGACATGCAAGCCGAGATCCTGACCAACGGTTCCACCACAGACCCAATTCACGTATGAACCGGGGTCAAGAAAGGCTGTGTCATCGCACCAACGCTCTTCTCAATCTTCCTTGCTGCAATGCTCCATCTCACCCTCAGTAAGCTCCCCACTGGAGTGGAGCTAATTTACAAAACAAACGGGAAACTGTTCAACCTCTGTCGTCTCCAGTCCAGATCCAAGGTCGTCCCATCCTCTGTCATCGAATTACAGTATGCAGACGATGCTTGCGTTTGCGCTCACTCAGAGGTCGAACTCCAAACCATCGTAGAAACCTTCACCGAAGCATACGAGAGCATGGGCCTTACACTAAACATCCGTAAGACAAAGGTCCTCTACCAACCTGCCCCCGCCACACAGTGCTGCCCCCCGATTATCAAAATCCACGACAAGGTCTTGGACAACGTGGACCACTTCCCATACCTTGGGAGCCTACTGTCAACAAGGGCAGACGTCGACGACAAAGTCCAACACCGCCTTCAGTGTGCCAGTGCAGCCTTCGGTCGCCTGAGGAAGAGAGTGTTTGAAGACCAGGACCTCAAACCCGGCACTAAGCTCATGGTCTACAGGGCAGCAGTGATACCTGCCCTGCTGTATGCCTCAGAGACATGGACCATGTACAGCAGGCACCTCAAAGCACTGGACAGGTACCACCAATGCTGCCTCCGCAAGATCCTGCAAATCCATTGGCAGGATAGGCGCAGCAACGTCAGTGTTCTTGCTCAGGCCAACATCCCCAGCATCAAAGCCCTGACCACGCTCAATCAGCTCCGATGGACGGGTCACATTGTCCGCATGCCCGATACGAGACTCCCAAAACAAGCGCTCTACTCGGAGCTCCGGCACGGCAAGAGAGCCCCAGGTGGGCAGAGGAAACGCTTCAAGGACACCCTCAAAGCCTCCTCGAGAAAGTGTAACATCCCCACCGACATCTGGGAATCCCTGGCCCAAGACTGCACAAAGTGGAGGAGAAGCATCCGGGAAGGCGATGAACACCTTAAGTCTCTTCGCCGGGAGCAAGCGGAAGCCAAGCGCAGGCAGCGCAAGGAGCGCACATCAACCCAAGCACCCCACCCACCCACCCCTTCTACCACCGTCTGCCCCACCTGTGACAGAGACTGTAGGTCCCGCATTGGACTCATCAGTCACCTGCGAACTCATTTTTAATGTGGAAGCAAGTCATCCTCTTTTCCAAGGGACTGCCTAAGAAGAGGGGGGGATTTTAAGGATGTTAATCTTACTTGGAATGTGGCTACATCCATCTTAATCTGTGACCGTTGAGATAAAGTCAAATAAATTTTCACAAGCCGCACAGATCCGGGACATTCCAATGTCAGGATCGATGCACTGTACTTAAAATCAGGAACACCTGCAAGTAATAATCTGGGGGAGCCAAGAGGTCTCAGAAATACATGAAAGCAATTCAGACCAAGCACATGGACACAGCTATCAGCGGGGAGGCCCCTCCAAAGGAAGGCTTCTCTGCTTCACCTGCTGCTCGGTCAAGGAGGAGCAGAATGTTTGCATAAAAGTGGAAGTTGCAGATTGCTAACCAATCTTGTCTGATGCACACTCTTTCTTCAAAATGAATATTGGTCATCCAATTGAACTGTACGGAAAATCCAAACGGGAATTGCCTCCGTACATCGACCCCACCTCGACGACAAGGGGGAAAAACATTTTAGATTTTAGCAAAGAGCGGAATTTACATTAGAGAAAAAAAAAGAAAACAACTACCGACAGCAGTGAGGTGAATGTAATCACTGTCGCTCCCGCAGCCCCTGGCTACTGGCACAGATGACTGACTGCTCTTAAAGAGACGTCAGCTCGCTGCAGTTTGACAGATGAGAGAACCACGGACTTTAATCACACAGGTATACACTTACCGAAAGACTTCAAAAATCTATTTCATCTGACGGACAGATCATTCTTCTGATGGCCCAAGGTAACAGGTTTTCTCCGGAGAGAGCTAATGAAACCAATTATTTAATTGTGTTCTTTAAAAATACGTGTCATAATTTGGGGGATTTTTTTTTATTACTGCTAGACTCCGTTCCTTTGGGGCTTAGAAGCTCGACCATGTTAGGATAATTCATGCTGCAAAAGACTTCAAAAATATAGCTGCTGCTGCTGGATTCTAAATTTTATTGAGGTTATTAAACTTGGATTCCAGCATATGCATACATTTGGCGCAAATTTATTATTGGCCCGAGATTTTAAATCATCAGCCAACTAGCGCAATAAGCGTTGGCACAATCAACCTTGGACACAGCGAGCACCGCCAAAGTCAGTGGTTGTCACTCCTGTCACCGGAAACAGCATTACCTCAGCATCTAGAGAGAGAGAGAGAGAGAGAGAACACTCTGCAGCTGTAAGCAGAGGCAGCTAAAAAAAAAACACAGCCACCAACCAAGCAAGCTAAATGGCTCCCATCCACTTCCACAGGGCCAGTGGAAACTCAGGCCTGTATCGACCTTTCCCAGCCGTCAGGCACATTTCAGCACTGATCAAAATAGGTGCTAACAGAGACTTCAAAGTAATTACAGATGCACTAGCTTATTTGTGTACTGTTGGATTTAACGTAGATCCAGCTATTGTGGAAAGCAGCCTGTAGTATTAGACGGGGCAGCAGCACAAGGAGAGTATGCATCAGGCAGATCATGGACCAACACTACGCGTGCTTGTATGAGCAAAGATCAAGACTGGTTGACTTGCAAGAGTTTTCTATCAGCAAAAACGTAAGTTATGAACTTAATTTTTTTAAATTTCTGGTCAAGCCAATTCTACTCAGGCAGCCGACAATATTCACGACTCCCTTTTACGCTTGGTGATTAACGTGACCGTCTTGTGAACAGTCATATTATTCTCAGTTGCTGAGAAAAGGTCAACATATCGGCAACTGTTTTTTTCTACTTAATCTGCTGCACCTGACTTGTGACTGTTTCAAGTCATGTTTAAATGCTGTTTTGTGCAGAGTCAGGGCTAGGTGGCAATATTTTCAATATCATTACTCCCAGGGCATTTCCATGCATCTTGCCTTGGGACTCTGGGTTTGGAAAGATGCTAAATCTGTATCAGTGAAACAGCATGTGTAGCCAACAAATAATTTTTCTGCAAATGTTACACCTCTGATATCAGCCCTTCACCCCTCCTTATGATGCATTAGTCTTGCATGTATCCACTAGGGGAATAGTCTTCTCACCTGTGCATTCCACACCTCCAAACACGACATTGGACATTCCTCATAGGAACCATGGAAACAAGCCAACAAGCAGCTGGTCTGTACTGAACAAGATAAGGGAAACTGGGTGGATAAATCACAGCCCTGCCTGCTGTTGGATTACAAGCTGCCTCCCACAGGGAGGGGTTGTACCACAATAATCCTTTCTCTTCACTGTATAACATACCCATTGTATTTAAAACCACCTCTCTCTCTCCAAACTTTGCTGAATTCACACAAAAGATCCAGAAAGATTCAGCAAACCACGAAAACAGATGAAAAAGTCATTATCATCAGGCATGTATATGTGTGCGTGTTTAACACCAGGCAGAGATCCCCGAGGTAAGGTGATTCCATCGGCTGCTGGCATCTAACATCACTTGGCAGTGCATTTACTCACAGCAGTCTTTTCAATTGTGCCACTTTTGAAGAGTTTGAAATGTGCGACGGAACAGCTGGCCTATACTCACTTTCTGGGCTCACACATCATCATTTGGGGGAAGTAGAAGAAAACAACTGGGTCATGGAACCACATCCCAGCCTCAGTCACCACTTTAAGGGATTAAAAAATGTGATCCTCTTAAAACGGGCGGGGTCTTTGTTGTAAAGGTAGGGGTCTTAAAAAGGGTGGGAACCTTGTTAAAAAGGACTGGATCTTCTTAAAGGGGGTGGGGTCTTCCTTTAAAAGGGCAGGGTCTTCTTAAGAAGGGTGGGATTTTCATTAAAAGCCTCTTCTTGTTTTAAGTGCTTTTTAATCTCTTGTCTTTTCCCCTGACTGACAGAAAAATGTACCATTATCCATGTGAATTGTGGCTTCCCCAATGTCTCAGAGTTGATGCAAGGAGCGGCTGAGTCATACAGAATGGCAAAATCCCAAGATTGTTCCCTGGGCTCTTTTAAGTTAGCTGACCTCAGCCAGGACAGCAGATGGGACATTAAAACTGACCCAGGTGAGAAAGGGGACAGGGAGTCAGAAAGTGGTCAAGAGAAAAGAGAACCTTTTGAGTTAAATAACTGCATTGAATACTTTGACAATACTTTTCATCTCCACCATGTATATTCTGTATCCTTCGAATACTAAATACTATTAAGTAGAATTTAAGGGAAGTGGACCCGTCTTTTCAATCCTTGGGGCTGAAACTTTGCTGTCGTTCCTCTAAAGGCTAAAATGGCCCTGAAGTGCAGCTAATACTTTCATCACAGCATTTCAATCTGGTTAACAGGAGCAGCTGGGCTGGAGTTACCACTGTCACAGATTTAAAACCATTGCATTTTTTATGACGAGCAAAAGGCATTCAATCTCCAACGATCCTGTGCAGTTTCAAAAGGCTTTTGTTCAAACCTGCAGTCTCCCCTCAAATCCCCTCTGAAGGAATTTGAACGGCCCAATACAGCTGTCAGATTCGCTCTTGTTTCGACGGCACACTATTCAGATGAAAAATAAAATTTTGGCCGATCTTGAATTTAACTGATCGCACCATTAGTGGCAATCTCACAGCAGGGGACTTGGTCCAGATAGCACTCCTGCTGGCTGAGAAAGAGGCCAAGGGCTTAAAACTGCTTTCACGGCACATTAATACCCTACTCAGAATGACCGAGTGGAAAAAAAATCCCCTGTTGATGGACTCCCGGTGCATGTCCGACTCTAAAGCAGACTACACAATGACAACGTCTAGGGAAATGGTGCAGGGGGGGTGGGGACGGGGGCGGGCAGAAAGCATCTTACATTGTCCTGTGAGCTGCGGCACACAATTGAGACTAGGACATTTGCACTTTCAGGCATTTACTGCTGAAGAATCAAACCTTCCCACTCAGCTAGATTTTGAATCATGAATTCAATTACATTTGCTTAAAATTTTTTTTTTAAATGGCTTATTCATGTTACTTTTATACGTTTAAAAAAAAACATTACCACAGGGCAAAGCTTTTCTCAGCGCTGTTGTCAACAACAGGCCTCAGGCCCATGTTCTGCATTTTGATACATTGAATGTTAATGGGACCATCTTGCACCGTAAAATTCGCTCAAATGCTTAGTATTTGATCTGTCTGAAGACAAACAAATGAGCATTTCTCCTCTTGAATATTCCTCCGGTTTTTTTTTTGGTTCTACTTTACTCCATTTTCTCAATCGAAGAACACATGCCAATCCTCGGTGTTTCCTGTTGACGGGCAATCTTTCCCTAGCCCTGTAGATTGTCAGTTCAAGAGAGTAAGGCATGAGGTCAGTATGGGGAAAGGAAGTAAAAGTGGGTTCAGCAATAATTTTGAGGCATTGGAACATTTTTGTAGGACTCAGTACCTGATGGTGGCACTATCTAGGTTACTGCCCAACAACAACTACTTGCATTGATTTAGCGCCTTTAAAGTCGCAAAACATCTCTAGGTGCTTCACAGGAGCGTTATCAAAAAAAAATTAACAGTGAGCCGCATAAGGAGATATTAGGACAGATGACAAAAAGCTTGGTCAAAGAGGTAGGTTTTAAAGAGTATCTTAAAGGAGGAGAGAGAGCTCGAGAGGTGGAGAAGTTTAGGGAGGGAATTCCCAGAGTTTAGGGCCTGGGCAGTTGAAGGCACGGCCGCCAATGGTAGAGGGATGAAAATAGGGAACGCGCAATAGGCCAGAATTGGAGTAACACAGAGATCTCAAAATCTTGTAGGGTTGGAGGAGTTTACAGAGATAGGGAGGGGCGAGGCCATGAAAGAGATTTGAAAACAAGGATGAGAATTTTAAAACTGAGGCGTTACTGGACCGAGAGCCAATGTAGGTCAGCAAGCACGGGGGTGATGGGCAGCCGAGTTTTGGATGAGCTCAAGTGGCGGGGACCAAAGACTAATGGCTTCGGTCTTCCCAACACTTAGTGGAAGAAATTTCTGCTCATCCAGTACTGGATGTTGGACAAACAGTCTGACAATTTAGAGACAATTGTGGGGGGGGTGCGCGGGGTCAAGAGAGGCGGTGGTGAGGTAGAGCTGGGTGTCATCAGCGTACCTGTGGAAACTGACGCTGTGTTTTTGGATGATGTCGCCGAGGGGCAGCATGTAGATGAGAAATAGGAGGGGGCCCAAGGTTAAATCCTTGGGGGCACCAGAGGAAATGGTGCGGATCGAGAAGAGAAGCCATTCTAGGTGATTCTATGGCTGTGACTAGATAGATAAGAATGGAACCAGGCGAGTGCAGTCCCACCCAGCTGGACAACGGTGGAGAGGCGTTGGAGGAGGATGGAGTGGTCAATCGTGTCAAAGGCTGCAGACAGGTCGAGAAAGATGAGGAGAGATAGTTTACCACGGTCACAGTTACATAGGATGTAATTTATGACTTTGAGAAGAGTCATTTATAACGTGTAGAGTCATTTAAAAAAAAAGTTTTACTTAAAGCTCAATTTTAATTTAAATACCTGCTAGAACTATTCTATAGGAGCTTTCTTGCCAGGCAACTATCAGGAACTATCTGAAGGTTCAAACTGTAGCTGCTCCAATATTGCAGCCCAAGTCTTGGGAGAGCAAGCTGACAGCATGGCACTCCTAGGTTTACCTGCAATTCTATGGCCGTCTTGTACTTGCACTGCAGGGCGCGCAATTCCGTCCGTTAACAGCGCGCCTATGATTTTTGGGCCAGTGAGTATGCATGATTTAGTCACAAGACGACGTTGTTTCAGAGAGAACTGGGTGAGCATGCTGACTAGGGTTGCCAAACCTCCAAGACTGTCCTAGACAGTCCAGGAATTAAAGATGAATTTTGACACTGCTGCGAGCAACCCAGGAAAAAAATCAAAGGGACATTAAAAAAAGATTATTTTTTTTTTCCACTGAACACTTTCAATTAGCAGTTATCAAAATATTGGAGATGGGGAAAATGGCTGTTTCTTTTTATATTAGTTCATGGGATGTGGGCGTCGCTGGCAAAGCCAGCATTTATTGTCCATCCCTAGTTACCCTTGCGAAGGTGGTGGTGAGCTGCCTTCTTGAACCACTGCAGTCCGTGTGGTGAAGGTACTCCCACAGTGCTATTAGGAAGGGAGTTCCAGGATTTTGACCCAGCGACAATGAAGGAATGGTGATATACTTCCAAGTCAAGATGGTGTGTGACTTGGAGGGGAACTTGGAGGTGGTGGTGTTTCCATGCGCTTGCTGCCCTTGTCCTTCTAGGTGGAAGAGGTCAGAGGTTTGCGAGGTGCTGCTGAAGAAGCCTTGATGAGTTGCTGCAGTGCATCTTGTAGATGGTACACACTGCAGCCATGGTACGCCGGTGGTGGAGGGAGTGAATGTTTAAGGTGGTGGATGGGGTGCCAATCAAGCGGGCTGCTTTGTCCTGGTTGGTGTCGAGGTTCTTGAGTGTTGTTGGAGCTGCACTCATCCAGGCAAGTGGGGAGTATTCCATCACACTCCTGACTTGTGCCTTGTAGATGGTGAACACGTTTGACTGGGCAGGGTGGTTGGAGGCGAGAAGTCATGTTATGCAACCTACAAAAATACACCCAACCAGAGTTGGCGGCCCTAGTGCTGACATCACAATGAATGCGTGCTGCTGTCGCCAGAGCAGTGCATTTACTGGCCACAGGAAGACTGGCAGTAATTGGGAAGACCGGTTTAAAAAGAAGTGGCTCGCAAAAACCCAGAAGTTTTATCTCGATTGCTAGGGGTCCGACAGCAAAAATGGTTGACTTCGAAAGAAGGGTTAGCACACACGATATACGCAGACATCACAGGTATCATGGAAACCAGGTGGGGGACAAAGCAGAGACAGGATACGACGCTGGAAAGGCATTAACTGTTTGGAAGAGGTGAATGTCAGCATGGAGGAGGAGGAGTCGCATTATGTATAAAGGAAAACATTAGGTTCAGGACATCAAAGAGGACTCAGGGGAGACTGAATCACTCTGGATGTAATTAAATGAGGGAAACACGGAGAAACTGCTGATGGGAATTTGCTGCAGACTGCTAGACAGTGATTTGTATTCCACCGGGAATTAAGGAAGACATCCAGCAAAAGTCATGCGTTAATAAGGAGGGGGGGTGGGGGATTTTAACCACCCAGATGTCTAATGGAGTTTGGATAATGCTAGTTGTGAAAAGAGTCGGGAATTTCTGGATGTGGTGAGGGACTGCTACATGAATTAATGTCAGAGGGGACTAGAAATGAAGTTGCACTTGATCGAACACGGACCAGGAACATTATAGTGGAACATCATGTGGGCGAGCAGCCGGGAAGCAGTGATCAGAAGGTCAGATGGTTCAGGACGAGAAAAGGGAAAGAAAGAGTAACAGGAGCATTAGATCATTGAACTGAGGGAAGGTACATTTTTGCAGGCCCTGCACACAATTAAGGAAGGACTAAAAATAGGGGCAGAGCAATAGCTAAATGGAACAGGCTTAAGACTATAATTGAGAGGCCAGCGAATGACAGGGAAGGTGATTAAAGCCATTTGGAATAAGGAAAGGCAGTCAAATATTATAAAGTTGTCTGCAACAGAGGATAGGAAGAAATCAATGCATGAAAAAGTTCGGAGTGTGTGAGGACCTTTAAAAGAGCAAGGATACAAATTTAGAATTGCTCAGAAAATTATTAATGACTACTGCATGTACAAGAAGAGTTATTAAGATTGTAAAGAGACTAGAGAATAAAACATGGCAAGAGGCTCAAAGAATCAGGCTCGTCTCAGTCGCAAGTAGAAGACCGAGGAGAGAATATGATTCAAATGAATAAGGCCCAAGGATGTAGAACATGAGCCAGGGCTAATAGTTTTGACACCAGATAGCAGGGGACACAAGTCTAAGCTGAAAAGAGGTGGATTCAGGTGACATGTATGGGACCATCACTACACTGAGAGGATGGACAGCTTTTGCAACAGTTTACTGAGGGAAGTTGCACGGGCAAGTAGCCGAGATTGCTTCACGGTAAAAGTGCATAAGCATCTTGAAAAGAAGCACATTCCCAGACACACCCGCTAGGACAGCAGGAAGGTTGGAATTTGGACCCAACATTCCCGCTAAGCTGCGTGGACGCGCAGCGGTCTGGAGGTCCTGCACAAGCCACTCACCGGCTTTTATATGGTAGAAACATGCAGGAAAATTTGAATGGGCTGCGCAGCCGGTTAAAGGGACCGCGCACGGAAAAAAAAATTAGAGGGAACGTTGGTTGGGCCCATGGAGTAGAAATTCATCTTGGGTGGTAGCACAAAGCGAGCAATAGCGAATCGGCTGCCTTTTATCCATCCCGCCCGATATTCAGTTCGATTGAAGTCAATGGAATGAATGTCAGGCGGGGCGTATAACGAGCGCTTGACGCGATACTGCCCTATATATGCTGCTGTCCAAGACAAATTTCTACCACATGTTCTCGTGCAGCCTTGAGATTTTCCACGTGCCAACAATCCCTGGGGTCTGTTCCTCCTGCACAAGTGCAGTGGAGTAGAATCCCCCCACCCGTCCTAGCCCCAAGCCGGAGACCCGGTGCCAAATGCCAGGCGGGGGCGGGGAGACACATAACTGCAGCAAGAGTAACACCCACCTCACACCACTGGCTGGAATTTCAGAGCAGCGCCAGAGGAGGCCCGCTGGAATTGATTACCTTTCCCCGGCTAAAGTTTTCAGGCCTCTTCAGGCCCCCAGCAGGACTCATTTCATTCCAGCTCAGGTGGTGTGTGTTCCACTGAAGGCATAATGGACAAATTTCCAGAGGTAGTTGCCAGACAGGCCCCCTTGATGTGAGGGGGAGGATCTGCCAATGGCACCCACCCACCTCACTGCACTGACATTTAAAGGGCCGCAGCAAACGGAGTGAAATCTCTGTATAACCCCAAATTCCTGACCCCTCCCCCCCCTCCCCGGGGGGAAATGAGGTTGTCTGCCTGCCCCAGCCCCCTAGAATTTCAGAACCTGTGTTTCTATGTTGCCCTCGGCTGTGTGAGACCGACACAATGAGAGCCGGCGCCTGAACGCCATTATAAAAGCAGCAAGTATTGCACAAGGCCAGTCAGTAGACCGAATCCAGTGCAATATAAGGAGGCGGTACAGGAGACACAACTTTCTGTCTGGGGATTTGAAGGGATACAGTGCAACATACCTTTGCACAAAGAAAGCAAAAATCGTGCCAGTGACCTTCCAAAACAGATTTACAGAAATAATGAGGAAGGAATTTATGTCTTAAAATTCAATACAACTAAATCCATACAATCAAGCAAAAGGACCACAGTATAGACTCTGAATTTTCAGTATTACAATGACCTGTGCTTTTGCCCAGCAATAGTTGAAAGGGGCGAAAAATAATAATGCACCCATCTTCTCTGATGATTCACACAGCTTGTGACATTAGAATTCTACAGAAAGTTAGGTGGCAGCACAGCTTCTGCAGGAGGGTCGTTCATGGTTATCCACTATTGTGACAATGGGATTGCTGGGATTAGTACACTTAAGGTTTTAGGTTGGTGCAAAGTGAGTAAATGGAGCGACACTTTCTCCACCAGAGCATCGTACTCTGCATCACTCTCGTCAGGTCAGGTCTCAACTCCAGATTCAGCTGGAGTTTACACTACAAGTGCAGCACTGGTGCAAAAGAAAGACTTGCATTTCTGCAGCGCCTTTCATGACCTTAGGATGCCCCAAAACGCTTTACAGCCAACAAAGTTCCTTTGAAGTGTAGTCACTGTTGTAATGCAGGAAACGCGGCAGTTAATATGTGCACAGCAAGTTCTCCCAAACAGCAATGAAATAAATGACCAGATAATCTGTTTTTGGTGCTGCTGGTTGAGGGATAAATATTAGCCAGAATATCGGGGAGAACTCCCCTGTGCTTCAAATAGTGCAATGGGGCAGACGGGACCACATTTGAAACATGGCACTTCCAACAGTGCAGCACTCCCTCAGTATTGCATCAGAGTGTCAGCTTATTTATGTGCTCAAATTACTGCAATAGGGCTTGAACCTACGACCTTCTGACGCAGAGGCGGGAGCGCCACCCACTGAGCCATGGCTGACAAAGTGGAGCCATCTCACGATGACACCTTGGCTGCAGCATGAATACACTTGCATATCAGTTGACCTGATGCCACCACAACAAAACACAGTTCTCTCTCACTGTATAATTCAGTCTTAAAGCATAACAAATCCCATCTGTAATGATGGTCTTTGGTCCTGCCTGCAGGTATCTTCTAAATGGCTGTTGTCCCAACACACCGCTGAACCTGAATTGTTCATTTATCAAGTTGCAAAGTGATTGCAGCGGGGACAAGCAAGGGCTTGGGTCATCATCTTTCCTGCATCAACACAATCTCAGATCCAATGTTTATGCCAATTAGTCACTGTATGTAGATTAAATTAAACAAAATTGAATCAAATTAAATTAAATTACAACAAAGCTGTTGGTAATGACTACCACTGAGAGTCCTCCAACAGAACTGAATGGCCATGAAGGACTTAGCTCAGATCAGTACCCACTGGAGCCAGTGCAAGCACCACTATTTTGATCAATAACATGTTTCAAAGACCAAAATGAAATTCTACTTTGAACTCATGGACTCTCATAATTTTTTTTTTACAAATATTGAACATTCTTCTAATTCCTTTGGTCTCGTAACAGAGACGCGCCTGAAGGTTGCAGCTTCTTCAATGCGACACGAGTGGGGCACACCCGCTTCCTCCTGGCGGGAAAGCCGAGGCGGCTTCACCACTCAGGCCCCCGGTTAAAACTGCACCAGGATCTGACTGACATAAAGGACCCAATGTGCATAATTTGTGAGGCTTCCGCCCGCAAAAGTTCTGCGGGTTAATATCTGAACTGGTCGAGATCTGAGTGGGCAAGTTACCTGCTCATCTTTAACTGCCGGGCGGGTAGGGATAAAATTGACGGCAGATGTCGGCCGCGCAGTAATCTGAAAAGTCCTGCGCAGGCCGTTCACCGGCTTTTACCGTGTAAATCCCGCACATGTGCAGAAATTTAAAGGGACCACGCATTAAAAGAAACAGGCCACGCAGAACAAAGCACAGCTTCCAGGGAACATTGGTGATGAGCCTATATAAAACCGTTATAAGACTGTGCGCAGTATTGGGCTCCACACTACAGGGAGAAGATTGAGGCTTTAGAGCGGGTACAACACAGATTCAGTAGATTACTGCCTTGTATGAAGAAATACAAACACAAAGAAAGACTTGAAAAATGTGGTCTTTTTTATTACAACAGATTGCGGAGCAATGTGATAGTAATGTTTAAAATTATGAAAGAATGGGACAGGATAGATAGAACCAGACTGTTTCCAGTAGTTGAAGGGTCAAGAACGAGGAGTCATGGATATAAAATTAAATGCAAGAGATTTAGAACAGAGAGCAAGAGAAACGTCTTTACACGCCTGTGCACTTTATAGCAGGGAGCAATGAAGAGTGAATAAGGAGAGGAATCTCATACTGGTCTTCCTCAATGTCAAAACATGGGCACTGAAGCCAATTTTTATCCCCCAGCATAGGCCAGATATCAAACATGGTATTACCTTAAATAAAAACAGAAAATACTGGAAACACTCAGCAGGTCAGGTAGCATCTGTGGAGAGAGAAACAGAGTTAACGTTTCAGGTCAGTGACCCTTCAAAGACCGGAAACGTTAACTCTGTTTCTCTCTCCACAGATGCTGCCTGACCTGCTGAGTGTTTCCAGCATTTCCTGTTTTTATTTCAGATTTCCAGCATCCGCAGTATTTTACTTTTGTAATGGTATCATCTTGCTCTGTGTGGCACTGGGCAGTGGCTTTTCCAACCAAAAGGCGACTTAATGAAGTTATCACCCTGGGGAGTTTCCGCTAATTGCGCACGTTTGCAGGCCTTCAGGGAGGCTCCAAAATTTAAGCTGGTTTGTTTGGGTGCAAGGACACTAATAGGAATGTTTTAAAAGTTTAAAAAAATTACTAAGAAACTGACTACTGTACACCAATATAACTAGAAAACGGTTCCATATATGTTTTAAAAATAATTTTCTGTAATTTAAAATCAGGTTACTCACAGGTGGTGGATTGACACTGTGATTTAAAATGCATATCTTTTGTGATAAACACATTTTTGGATGTATTAATCAAACTTTGCCTAGTTACCACTCTTAAATATATCAAAGAATAGGTTTTGAAACAAAAACAGGCGCAATTTGTGCCGGAATCGCCGATTGGGCCCGAAACACAAACTCTACCCCTACATTTCTATTTCCATTTCCATGGCTTGCCAAGCTATCAAAAACTTGTCCATGATAAAGAATATCATCTCACTAAAAGAATACAGACTTGACAGCGTGGACAGGTTCGCAAAGCAACTGATTCCCTTTCTTTTCGGTTCCTCAGGTTTACGGGCCCAGAAAATAAACTCCAATTAAAATAACATTCTGATTTGCTAAAAATAAAGACAGAACCACAGCAACCAAGAACAAATTGTTTCTTTTTTTTTTCAACCTTGAAACCTGCGTTGCATCCAGCAAAATCACAACAAATATGTTTATGTGTTCCTCCCACAGTGTGCAATCAAAATGCACAAAGGCTTCATTAAATATATGTGTGAATGTAAACTCAGTAAGAAAACATACCAAACAAGACATGCATTCAATACACTGCCCAAAATAACTCAGTGAATGTTTCTTACCGTAGCTTTTCTCAAACAAATACAGAAATCTTTTTCCAAACTGAAATGAACCATATTAACAACTGAAGTCTTCGGCTTCCCCTACTGGCTCAAAAAGTAAACTCATCGTCTCTGGGCCCTATGCATCAGAACGGTGTCAGGTTTGATCCCTGGTCCGTGCTGAGTTAGTTGATCCACCAGGGCAGCAGTAGATGGCCACAGTTGCCCCTATGTTCAAAAAGGACAAGTCACCCAAGGTTGCCACTCCTGATCACCATCAAGTAACCCTTGCTGGAAAGTGCCTGTGTGGCCATTGATGACAGGATCGCGGGTCTGCTGTGATGCTCTCCATATTTGGATAGTCGTCCATCACATCTCACATAGAGATAATGGCTACTTGGAAGAGGCACTGGAAGGAAATCACTACCTGTAGAACCATGCCCCATGAGTAAGTACCTGGGAGTGTGGGGGGTAAGAGGAAAGGCCAACACCTAGGTCATCTCGATAGGATATCTTGCGCCATTTGAGAACAATTGTGTTAAAATACCATTTGATGCTTTTGGACAATATTTATTTTCATAGTTTGACTTCTTCTGTGCCTGGAGCCTTGAACTAGATAAAGAGAACAGAACTTAAATCAAACTTACCTGAAATGTGAAGGTGAGGACAGCATGTAATGTTGAGGAAGATCAGCAACCAGCAACCGTCAACAGGGACCGAGAAGAGAAAGAGAGGAAAAAGCAACACATTTAGAAAATGCAAGCTGAATACAATTCAATGCATTCTTTTAGAACATACTGTCTGAGCATACACATGAAGGGTGGCCATTTGGGTGAGGTATTGAATGGCGCCAACTGGCCATGGAATTGTACCCCAGAAAGGGCACCTTCAGGGGTGGAGAGAAGAAAACAGTGAGGATAAAACAGCTAGGGAGACAATTCACAACTCTTGTGCCATCACACATCACCAGCGGGCATAGAGAGGCACACTTGGTGAAATGTCTTGTAAGACACTTGACCATATCAACACCGCCTCATCAAAATGCAGGCTGGATATTTGCCCAAACGAAAATCCAGCATCATTTGCAAGAGTCATTTAAGGACTCGCAGTTCAAACATTGCCCAAGTTTTTCGTGGCTTAGCTCAGACTGCCGTATATTTGCCACTCAATCTGGCAGCTTCAGCCGTGGCAGGTCACAGGATAAAGGACAGGACACTGTTGATGTTACATGTCATAATTGAATGAAATTCTCCTTGGTTCTGCTCCAGAGAATACATTATCCAACATCTCCAACTGGGACAGCTTCTGTAACATTCACAATTCAGGTTGCATGGGTTTGATTCTCTACCCATTGTCAGAGCAGTGGGTGGCAGACAATCCAGCACTCTGTCCTACGCTGTGTCAGAAGGCACTACCAGCCAGTAGGCACAAATAAGCTTTTAAAAAAAAATTTCTATGGAGATTTGCCAGTGACAGAGGATCTTCCAATAGCCGAGTGCTGTAAGGCACATTCAGAAGATGCAGACAAGGATTTTGACTCTTCTACATTCTTCAATGCTGAAGAACCTCTAAATATCCCAAACCTCTGGCATACAGGCACAGTTAACTGTTTTACTGGTTTCATCAAGATCTGCAGACATGGCATTCAGAATGCTGTGACTTTGGGGAAGTTTTTAAATGCTGTTTTTAGTGTCTCATTGAGGCAATTAAACAGCATCAAGCATCTGTCATCCATTATCTCGACTTTGCTGGAAGTTCACTCTAACAGCTGATTAAAGCCAGCTCTGAAAGTCTGATGGGCCCACCCTGAAAACCACCAGATGACTCCCAAATCACAGCAAATTGAACTAGACTGTGGGGAGGGGTGATGAACATTCCCTCCATTCATTAGATGTTCAATGAGCAAAATTGTTGTTGCACAACTTCTAAAGGGGGACCTTTCGCTAAAATAATAATAAAAATAACGTGGAGAATTACATAGAATGTAAAGTACAGAAACAGGCCATTCAGCCCAACTGATCCATGCCAGTGGTTCTGCTCCACACCAGCCTCCTTCCACTCCACTCCTCTTCATCTAACCCCATCAGCATGACCTCCTATTCCTTTCTCCCTCATGTGCTTCCCCTTACATCAATACTCATAGGATGGTATCATTTTGCAGTTTTGTATTTCTCAGTTTCTCTCCCGTATAGACAGTGATTTTTGCTTGTAGTATTTATTGGTGGCCCCTTGGTACCTCACCCAAGCGGCCATTCTTGATCTTAAGAACATAAGAAACAGGAGCAGGAGTAGGCCAATCGGCCCCTCGAGCCTGCTCCGCCATTCAATAAGATCATGGCTGATCCAATCTTGGCCTCAACACCACTTTCCCGCTCTCCCCATACCGCTTGACTCCCTTGTAGTTCAAATGTCTGTCAATTGCCGCCTTGAATATATTCAATGACTCCGCCTCCACAGCTCTCTGGGGTAGAGAATTCCAAAGATTCACGACCCTCTGAGAGAAGAAATTCCTCCTCATCTCCGTCTTAAATGGGCGACCCCTTATTCTGAAACTATGCCCCCTAGTTCTAGATTCCCCCACGAGGGGAAACATCCTCCCTGCATCTACCCTGTCAATCCCCCTCAGAATCTTATATGTTTCAATAAGATCACCTCTCATTCTTCTAAACTCCAGAGAGTATAGGCCCAACCTGCTCAACCTTTTGTCATACATCAACCCCTTCATCCTAGGAATCAACCTAGTGAACCTTCTCTGTACTGCCTCCAATGCAAGTATATCCTTCCTTAAATATGGAGACCAAAACTGTACACAGTACTCCAGGTGCGGTTTCACCAGCACCCTGTAATCTTAACCCAGTCAGTGATCGTCAGCAGCCTATTCAACTGTTGAGGGCATCACAGCCAAGTTTGATGCTGACCATACATGCTCGGCTCACAATGTGTTACTGAACAGCGATCAGGTGAGAGAATTTTGACTGGTTTTCTCCCTCCCTACACTGGCGCGTCGAGGCTCATTATGAAGTTCTTACTGTCACCCCAACAGAGACCAGTCGACTTTGCAGAGACCTGGGTTTTTCTTGGTCAGTATAACTCAGCCTAACGCACTTGAGTGCAATCACCCAGTGGGGCAATCCCTGTATCGTTTCAAGTCTCCAGCAGTGGTCAGTGGTGGGGGCGGCGGGGAAAAGGCTGGATCACAACAAAACAGGATTCCGTTTACACTGCGCAAGGGATTCCAAGATCTTGTTTAGAACAGGACTTTGGAGAAATAAAAAAATAACAAAGTAAATTTCCTTCCTAATTAACTCACCACTTCTTGAACGATCACCAGCAAAGGGTAAATAAATCAGTCATAACATCGCTCTGGTGAGACCTGCACACCCTTATGTTGATGGCTATTTGTGCCAGTTTCCACAGCAACGCCACTGCCTGCACATGACCCTTCAAGCTGAGTTTAGATTTCTCAACACTGTTTAAAATGACCTTCACTTAAAAACACACACACACGTGAAAAATGGTTTTATAAACGATGACAGCTTGGTCGTGAAGATGTGGGTTTATATTTCACAGCCAAACGTGGTATAAACCTCCTGAACTGGTGGTGCATTCCAATTGTGCTCTCATGAGTGAGAAAGACTCTAATGGCCTACTTATGTTTGTGGTATTCAGCAGCGACAGGCACAGAACACTCAGGAAAGGCAACTGCACTCTCTCTGTGGGATTTGTTTTTAGCGCCCTCCTTAAGCTTTTCATGTCTCTCCTGAAATACCTTCGCCCTCACATTGCAGGTCCTGTTGAAACAGACACATTTTGAAGCAATTTTCTTCTCGTTATCGTACCACAAAGTCCGATTATTTGGCTGTGACTTGAATCTCTCACCAAATGTAATGTAATGCTCAAGAGTTTTTCTGCTAGCTGATGTTATTTTCAACCATAATGCAGAATCCATTAAACTCTTCAATACTGGAGGTTACATTTACTTGAGGGAGGACTGTGGAAAACAACATTGCAGCAGATGATTTCATTTGTAGCCCATCCGTCAACACAAATCTGTGCTCGGGTTGAAAGGAACTGGCCAAGAAATGAGGAAGGGCATAAAGTGCAGAGCACATCTATAACCACAGCATGCAGGGTCCCTCCCACTCTTCATGTCTTGGTTTAGTAAGGAAAGCCAAGGTTATTTCTGGAAAGGTTTCCTGAGGAGACAGTTGCCTTGAACACGCCAGCAGTAGCTTGAGAACACCTTTAATTAAAGTGCCAATAGGAATCCCATTACAGCTTTCCAAGTGAATTTTCACCTTCATTATTATAGACCCTGAAGGAAGATGTGTTTTTCTTAAGAGGAAAATAATCTATCACATCCAATATTTTAAGGCCAGAGTTTGACCTGTTAAAAGAGCTTACTGCTTCACCAAAAGTCTCCCTCACACATTAATGTAACTATGGTCTCATCAAGTCACTCTTGAAGTGCCGCATTCTCACACAGCAAAGTGCGTATTTAATAAATATGACAAATCACCTCCTGCTTTGGAAATATACAATTCCCCTCCAATATCTATTTTTAATTCAAACAAATCATCGTCACGCATAATAAAAAAAAACAAGCAAGCATCTGCAACTCATAGATGGGGCATCTACAGGTTGCGAACCAACAGAACAGCGGTGTAGAGGGTGCATATTCCAAGTTCCAGTAAGTGTGTAGATTTGAGACAATTGCCACAACTCCACATTATTCAGGAGTTATGTGGCAATCTATAGCATAACTTGAAAGATTTCTGAAGTGCTCAGTACAATCTGTTCTACTGCTGTAGGGGAATGATGTCGAGATTGTCTGAGCAGAGCCATTGGTTTATGGAGACTTCATTACTTGGGATTGGGGAATTTTGCAGGTGTGTTTAAAAAAAAAAGTGTTTCTTCGATTTCTCTATTTTTCCATGCACACTTCGAATCAGCTGCATGCCTCAAGCTGGCCTCGCCTCCAAGGCATCTAACTTTTATTTTGTGCTCATCGAGGCCAGTGAAGTTAGTGCTGAGGAATGGAATGCTTTCTTATTTTGAGTGCTCAATGTCAGCATCAAGCATTCCCAGGTCAGGAAGAGTATATTAAGTTACAACCCCCTCTTGACTCTGCTCAATAATGAGTCTCAGCCAAACCTCAGAACAGCATCCCCTAATGTATCAGTGTGACAGTTTCAATTTCCCACATCAGCCATTCTGTGGCTTCTCAGATTGAATTTGCCATTTCGGTGCAAAATTAGTGCTGAATTAAGGGCTGTGGGTATATCCAGAAACTGGACTATGACTGTCTAAATGTATTTCATGTACAACTCTTACAGTCACATAACATGCAACCTAGAAATCTAGCAAAATCTGATAGGCAGCTTTTAAAAAAAGCTGTCAATAAAATAGCAGCACTGAATATAGTAGGCCCATGGAGAGACATTGAGCGCGCAGTGGGACACAGGCTTGTCATAAATTAAGCTGTGGGTATACCATCAGTTGATGCGGCGGAAGATCATGACAAAAATTATGGGGATATTCCCTCATATCTTGCGGGGAAATTGCGGGCAACATATGTATTGGTACTCACTGTAACTACATTTGACTGTTAAACTGTTTTAGAATTTAAACGGTTCCCACAGTGACATGGAAGAACTCTTCCCTCTGTCTCCCTGAAGTTCATGGAGTCACTCTTCTTCCAATCCCTCCAGATCACCCTGGCACTCTTCTTCCAATCCCTCCAGATCACCCTGGCACTCTTCACCACCCATCAGTTCACCCTGGCACTCTTCACCACCCATCAGTTCACCCTGGCACTCTTCACCACCCATCAGTTCACCCTGGCACTCTTCACCACCCATCAGTTCACCCTGGCACTTTTCACCACCCCGTACACCCTGGCACTCTTCACCACCCATCAGTTCACCCTGGCACGCTTCACCACCCATCAATTCACCCTGGCATTCTTCACCACCCATCAGTTCACCCTGGCACTCTTCACCACCCATCAATTCACCCTGGCACTCTTCATCTCCCATCAGTTCACCCTGGCACTCTTGAAGAGTTTTAATCCCCCAGAGCAGCAGCTTTAGGTAGGAGTGAAGGGGGGAGCGGGGAGTGCCACTGATTTTTATCCACAATTGCAGTCAAGTGATACTAAGTTCAGAAAGCGGGCTGTCTGCATGAATAGCTGATGGTTGGCATATATGCAGCCATTTTACTTAAAACCCCTCAATACAGTCTGGATTTGAAACCAGGTCTGATTGGTCAAAGACCAATGTCAAACTGACAAACCAGCTAGTTGCCTTGGCTCTAAGGTATTTAGAAATTCTCTGTGCGACGTCCTCTGAAGGGAAACTGCCACAATATTCTCTCTAAAAGATTAATTCCAGATTTACTCTTTCATGTAGTTCAAAAAGCAGCCAGAGGATTACAAAATGCCACCATATCCATTGCAGGGGGTTAATCAAATTTATTTCATGTACAGCAACAGGTAGCATTCAATCAAATTACTTAATATCCTATTTGCAGGTCACATTTCATCAAACATAAAAACAGTCATCATTTATTAGATAGGCAGATTAGGATGTGTGGGAAGTTGTACAGTATGTCAAATTGCATCAAAGCTCACTCTAATGCGGTGCATGTTTAAAAGCTAGTATAAGGTTTCAGCTTAGAGAAAATGTCGGCATCTATGACACAGCATAGAAAAAAATTCATTCATATAGCGGTAATAGGATATTACGGACAGACCCTTCTGCAATCGGCAATAAAAATTCTAAGCCACCGATTTGAATGAAAATGAAAAAAAAGTTAAATAATGTAAAAATCCAGTTTAACTAAAAATCCTTTGATCCACATTATCCGCATCTTTGAGATCTATCCACCGCATATCCAGTGGATTTAGACACTACTTATCTCCACCATCTGATCTCATTGAAACCAACCTCCTTTATGAGTCTGTCAAGCAATCCGTAAAGGGCTTTTGTCCACATCTACATTAAAGCCTGCAGTCCATCATGAACACAGGCACTATGCAAAAAATAAAAAACACAGGTTGCAAAGAACAGTGGGCAGTGGAGAAAATTAGGCTGCGATTTGTTTGGCTTAGAAAGCCGGTTTGCGCAGAATTTCAAACCATCTTCGGCAAACTTTCAATGTGACAAAAATAAGGTGGGATGATTTAAAGGTGAAGTCTTTTGGCCCAAAATTGTTTGGCCAACTTGTGTGTGTTGGGCCAGGTGCTCAATTGTGACGACTCAGCTTGCAGCTCTGCATCACAAAAACATTGCTGCATCTCCTGCACACAACATCACCACGAGGAAAATTATCTGCAGCCGTTTCCCCCTGATCAAAAAGACAGTCTCTCGTCGTTACCCTATTCTACATTACATCTGTTGTCTCGAACTCCATTCAACAATGTCAACAGATAATCTTTTCAGTAACTAAACGGTTAAAACACTCTGAAATTTAAAGAAAACAAATAATGGAAATGTATAGCAAATTTGTTGCTGCAAATTAGGGGTATTACATGATTTATCACCAATATAGGCATCTCACTATGTAATTGTGTTGTCGAGTAGTCTAGCCTGCACTGAACACTCCAATACCTAATCCTTAGAAAGCATCTATTGCTTCTGTGAGTTCTAGAACTAGACTGCAACCATTTTCATGTGCTTGCATTTGCTGTTAAAATTTCCTTCAAACTCTTGGAAAATATTGGATGCCTGGGTGTGGTTACAGGTCAACGATCTAACTGAGGGATTCAATGATAGAATAAACCATGCAAACACATGGCTCATGAGCCAATGTACCAATTGGTGTGTGACTGAGTTATACAGACCAGGAGGCCGCCAGGCTTGATCCCTGGCGTGTGTTGAATGAGGCAGTTTCAGCAAGGGTGCCAGTGGGTGCAATACTATCAGCCTGTTGGAAATTGCACGTGCATTGATGCCATGTGAGGACAGAATCAGGCTTACCTGTGATCGTCTCCCCGCCAACCCATGGTTGAATAGCATGGGAGCACTTGGAGACTGTCCACTTGAACAAGGGCTGCTGGAACCCACAGAATTTACTTCAGCAAGTGTCGCTTAATGAGAAGGGAAAAAATTCAGAGAGAGCGTAGTAGTGCTTATAACTGGCATACACTCTTGAGTTAGCTCTTTGGCTTGTGGCTCAGTGGCAACACTCTCGCCTCTGAGTCAGAAGGTTGTGCGTTCAAGTTTCACTCCAGAGACTTGAGCATATAATCCAGGTTGACACTCCAGTGCAGCGCTAAGGGAGTGCGGCACTGTCGTAGGTGTTGTCTTTTGGATGAGACGTTAAACCGAGGCAATGTCTGCCCTCTCAGGTGGACGTAAAAGATCCCATTGCACTATGTCAAAGAAGGGCAAAGGAATTCACTCCAGTGTCCTGCCCAATATTTATCCTTCAACTAACATCACTGAAACAGATTATTATCGCATTGCTGTTTGTGGGAGCTTGCTGTGCGTAAATTGGCTGCCGTGTTTCCTACATTACAACAGTGACTACACTTCAAAAAATACTTCATTGGCTGTAAAGCACTTTGGGATGTCTCGAGGCTGTGAAAGGCGCTATATAAATGCAAGTCTTTCTTTTTATAGTGCATCTTTTTTATTTCTTTGGGGAGTGGGGAAGGAATTATAAGAATGAGTCAGTTCTTCTGCTGACAATGCCAATCAGTGCAGAAAGTGACAATGTGCTCCACATCTTTGATTCAGGAGGACATCAACACAACATGGATAACCAGGCTTCTTGAGAAGGAACCTGCTGTCGATTGGTAGGATACAGATTCTGAGCCTTTCACCCATATTTGAATGAAACTCTGTTTACTGCAGGACAAACCTAATCCCACGACTTGCTACCAGGAACCTGGGTAAAAGCCAGCTGTGGGAAAATACTTTCGAAAACCAAAAAACAAAATAAGTTTTAGCTTGTTTGCAGCCTCACAGCAGATAAACCATTCGCATTTGATCAAGACTGGGTCAACCAGCTTCAATCTGATGCAAATCGTGAATCTTTGGAATTCTCTACCCCAGAGAGCTGTGGAGGCTGAGTCATTGAATATATTCTTATGTTCTCATGAAAGGTGTATAAACACTGCATAGCTTCATGCTGAGAGATTCCCCCACGATCGGATTTATTCCCACCCATCCATACCATTGGCTATAATCTCAATTCACGATGCACAGAAAATTAATCTAAACTCTGGATTCCAGGCCTGATCTCACATGCTGACTGAGGCAGCCAACTCAAAGAGAGGATTTAATGGGGAAATGTATCGAAAACGTTATTTGAGCAAAGAGAAGAACCAGAAGAGTTGTACGTCCTTCTCACGATACTACCTGTTAATTGACCGAGCGATGTGGTTTGACACAACTTCCATTGATGTACCTGCACCAGGTACTGATAAACAGATGGAAACAAAATTACCCAAATACCTTTCGATAATGATAGGGCCATCTAAAATAATTCATAGTCCTTTAATCACATTCTATCCCAGAGCCAGTAATGGATCAACTAGTTTCACTGAATTGTCTGCGCTCCTTCAACCCATGTTGATTGTTGATCTGGATTTGGTAGAGTGGCCTCTGAATAAAGTGTGTAATGAATGCAACAAATATAATATCGCCTGTATAACGGGCACAGATAAGAAGAATATCTTGCTTGCCACCCACAAAGTCGTGTAGATAATAGCAGGCTTCGGGGAAGGAAGGGGGAGAAAGAGCAAGGAGAGGGAAATCAAGGTGAGAGTGCATGTCCCAGCCTCTAACAATGTGTTTTGCAACACTATTTTTGAACAGTTTCCAAGAGGAGGTACTCAAAGACAACACGACTGTCTAAAACTGAATTGTTTATCAAACCTGTCAATATTGCAACAGTGTGGAGTGGAATGCCAATAGACATCTAACAACATGAGCTAGGTATATATATAAGCAGAGATCTTTGCGGTGTGGACTAGCACCACGGTGTTAGTCAAGAGTAATGATGAGGGGCAGGCGATCATTTGCTAATATTGTACTAAATTTCTATTAAAACAAAGATAAACATTTATTCTGTAGTATATTACAAGCAAGGTAATTCTTCTGATTCCCTCACTATGGCTGCCATTTTTGGACACAGCAGGCAGAGTACAGATGAGAGTTTGTTCCCACTTGTAGGCTGACCCTATTTTCTATACAGCAGGCAGATACGTATTCAAAAACAAAATAATCTCAGGAGGGTGGGTAGCGCATTGAATCCTTTATGATCTGTGCTTAGATCCATGTCAGATACACATTGAAACAGCAGTTATAAATTTGGTCATTAATTTTTGTACATTCTTCTTCAATTACCTCCCCCTCCCAACTCTTCTTTCTGGCTCCCTTTCAGATAGTCACCCACAGGACCACAAAGGCTTCAAACATTCTATTTAGAATGATTTTCCAAAAACAACCCTTCATTGCACTTTTTAATCTGGAACTAATGGATCTCGCGTGGCATTGCTCATGTCTAGACAGGCACTACGCGCTCTCTTTCTCTTACCAGGGTTTCCTGTCTATATGTCACAGGGAGCGGGGTGACATACAGCAGTGTACTCCTTCCCTTATGTCGCTTCCTCTTGTATCCCACTTCATTTTTTTGATTGTGCTGTTCTGCTTCTCGCTCCTCATCTTCAATTATGTTTTTGTCTATCTCATCTGCTTTCTCCTCTCTCTTCCCCATCACGCTTCTCTCTTCTTTTTTGCTTCTTCTTCTGCACTTTTGGTTAGGAGTGGCAGGTCATGTGTGAGGGGAGGGATTGGAACAAGGCCACGGAGGTGGCAGCTCATGGCTGGGGAAAGATATCCAACAAGGTTCTCAGGCCAGCTTTCAGGTGAAATGGGGGGGGAGGGATCCAGCCAACATCGGGGAGTGGAAGTGGGGGGGGGGGGGGAATCAGACCAGGACCAAATTCTCTAGTCAGCCAGCTGGTACTGTGGCGCATGGCACCCCCAACACTACTTTTCTTGGAGATAGAGTTGGGCCGTCGAGGGCATGACAAAAATGTGTGATGTGACAGGGAAGTGTTATCGGAAGTTTGTCCTATATACAAGACCTTGATATTATAGTTAACTATCTTGTCCCTGCAAAGCTGAACCTGTGTTTATTTCCAACAGATGGCCACATTCTGCTATAGCCGAGATACTGAAGCTGCTCCTGGTTTCAGTCTGTAACACGGCTGCTGAACTGGAGATGTTGACTTGCAGTTCCAATTTTCAATCATCCCCTGTGCTACTTGTGATGAAATAACTCTGTGTTCTGGCATTTGTATTGGCTGTTGTTGTTGTACTTGCTAATGTCTGGAATGTTCTACAGATGTAACCACTAATGCTCCTCCCTAGCCCCGCCCCTCTGGGTCCTGCGGATTGGTGTGAGTCTTACTCATAAGGGCTGGGTCGGTGATGAATGATGGCTGCCTTGTGTTAACTCGATGCCATGTTCTTACTTAATAAAAGCCTTTAGTTTTAAGCTTTAACCTCTTGGATTCAGGCAGTTATTTGGCACATCAATTTTATTAAGTAACAACTTTTGGAAGATGGATCGATTTTTGAAACCAGAGCGTCTGGATATCGATCCCCATTCGGCAGATGCGTCGAAGAAATTTACGCATTGGCTTCGATGTTTTGAACACTTGATCGATGCGATGGTTAACAAGTTGGGTCTTCTAACCAACTTGGTAAGTCATCAAACTTACTCTATAATTGAAGATATTACTACATATGAAGAGGCCCTCGTAGCTCTTAAGGCCCAGTACCTTAAGTCAGTTAATGAAGTATACGCCAGGTATCTTTTGTCTACTCGCAGGCAATTACCCGAGGAATCTCTGGACGATTTCCTGCAGGACCTTAAGGCTTTGGCTAAGGATTGCAACTACAAGGCTGTCTCTGCCATAGTGTATCAGGAAGAAGCCACCCGTGATTCTTTCATATCTGGCCTCTGATCTAATTATATTAGACAGAGACTCCTCGAGAACGACTCGTTAGTTTTAAAAACGGTCGTCGCTACTGCTCGATCGTTAGATGTAGCCCAGAAGAATTTAGAAGTGTATGCATCAGCCCATGCGTCTCTCTCAGCCTCGTGTGTTCCGAGTATGGAGGCATCCATAACACCAATGGAGCCTCCACTTAATCCTATTGTTGCGGCTGTAGCCCATGGGTCTAAGTGTTATTTTTGTGGCCAATCTAAAAACCCCAGGCAAAGATGCCCAGCCAGAGAGGCTACCTGTTTTAAATGTAAGAAACGGGGACATTTTAGTAAAGTGTGTAAGGGTAATCCTGTACCCGATGTCTTCTCTGCTGCCGCCTATCGTTTTACTTTAGCCTCGGCTACGGTTGACCAGACCATACCGTGTTCCTTGTCGAAATCTATGATGGACATCAAGATTAATGGTCATCCTACTGGGTGTTTGATAGACTGTGGCAGTACTTAAAGTTTTATACACCCCAACCTTGTTAACTCCTGTTCATTGAAGGTGTATCCTACTCGAAGTGAAATTGTGATGGCGTCCAAGTCCCTTACTTCGGAGGTAACTGGATATTGTAAAGTCACATTGACCATAAAGGATACGGAGTATAAGGACTTTAAACTCCTCATATTACCTCAGTTGTGTGTGAACTTAATTTTAGGCTTGGACTTCCAGTGTCAGCATGAGAGCGTTACCCTTAAGTATTGTAGATCTCAGCCTCCACTCACAGTCTGCGGCCTTTCTACTTTAAAAGTAAGTCCGCCTTCTTTGTTCGTGAACCTTGCTCCTAATTGTAGACCTATAGCGACTAAGAGTCGACGGTACAGTTCAGAAGATAAAACATTTATAAAAGAGGAAGTGGAAAGGCTTCAACGGGAGGGAATCATCTAACACAGTAATAGCCTGTGGCGTGCCCAGGTGGTGGTGGTTAAAACTAATGAAAAGACTTGTGGTCGATTATAGCCAGACTATAAACTTGTATACCCAATTAGACGCCTATCCTTTGCCTCGTATTTCTGAGGGTGAACCAGATAGCTCAGTACCGTGTGTTCTCCACCATTGATTTAAAGTATGCCTACCATCAACTCCCCATCAAAATAGAAGACCGACCTTATACGGCCTGCAAAGCTAATGGGCGCCTGTACCAATTCCTTAGGGTGCCCTTTGGAGTGACGAATGGGGTATCCGTCTTCCAACGGGAGATGGATCGTATGGTGGATGAATACGCATTGGAAGCAACATTCCTGTACCTGGACAATGTTACTATCTGTGGGCGCGACCAACGGGAGCATGATCAAAATCTCGCGAAATTCCTAGAGACTGCAAAGAGGTTAAACCTGACCTATAATGAAAACAAGTGTACCTTCAATACTACACGTTTGTGTATTCTTGGTTGTGTTGTGGAGAATGGGGTAATTGGGCCAGATCCTGAAAGATTACGCCCACTTAAGGAATTACCTTTACCTCACATTGTAAAAGCTTTAAGAAGGTGTCTGGGATTCTTCTCGTACTATGCCCAGTGGGTGGCTAGCTACTCAGATAAAGTCCGACCTGTTATTAAGTCGACGTCTTTTCTGCTATCGGCGGAAGCTCAGGAGGCTTTCTTTAATATCAAATGGGACATTGAGAAGGCAGTGGTATGTGCCGTGGATGAGAAGATCCCTTTTCAAATGGAAAGTGATGCATCTGATTTTGCGTTGGCAGCAACTCTTAACCAAGCTGGTAGACCAGTAGCTTTCTTCTCTCGTACATTGCAAGGACCAGAAGTTCGACATTCTTCAGTGGAAAAGGAGGCACAGGCGATTATCAAAGCAGTCAGGTATTGGAGACATTCTCTCGCTGGCCAACGTTTTACGCTTATTACGGACCAGCGATCTGTGGCCTTTATGTTCAATACTAAGCAGAGAGGCAAGATCAAAAATGATAAGATTTTAAGATGGCGAATAGAACTGTCAACATATGACTATGATATTCAGTACAGGCCTGGAGTATTCAATGAGCCATCGGATGCTTTGTCATGAGGAGTATGTGCTAGTCTAGGTATAGATAAGCTTCAAAATCTCCACGATGCACTCTGCCACCCTGGGGTTACCAGAATGAACCACTTCATTAAGTCCCACAATCTACCCTACTCTATTGAGGAGGTCCGGACAATGACCAGAACCTGTCGTGTTTGTGCTGAATGCAAACCCCGCTTCTATAAGCCGTCCGAGCCAGCTCATCTTATTAAAGCAACTCGACCATTTGAGCGTTTGAGACTCGATTTTAAAGGTCCCTTCCATCGAGCGACCGTAATGTCTATTTTCTTAATATTATAGACGAGTACTCTCGGTTCCCTTTTGTTATCCCCTGTCCGGATGTGACCAGTGCTGTTGTAATTAAATGCCTCTGCCAACTGTTTTCCTTGTTCAGCATGCCTAACTATATACATAGTGATAGGGGTTCTTCCTTTATGAGCGAAGAATTGCGACAGTTTTTGCTATCGAAAGGGATTGCATGAGTAGAACTACCAGCTATAACCCTCGTGGTAATGGGCAGGTCGAGAAAGAAAATGCGACAGTGTGGAAGGCTATCGTACTGTCTCTGAAGTCGCGAGGCCTGCCGACCTCTCGCTGGCAGGATGTCCTGCCAGATGTGCTGCATTCCATAAGGTCTCTTTTGTGTACAGCGACGAATGCCACCCCTCATGAAAGGATGTTTAGCTTTCCAAGAAAAGCTACTAATGGCGTATCGTTACCCACATGGTTGACGACCACGGGCCCTGTGCTGTTGCACAGACATGTGAGAGGCCACAAGACCGATCCACTGGTGGAGGAAGTACAACTCCTCCATGCTAATCCCCAGTATGCGTACATTCAATATCCAGATGGGCGAGAGGATACGGTCTCTATTAAAGATCTTGCACCTGCTGGAGCTCGAAAAGAGTTCGACTCTGAGAGTAGAGTTTTCAATCGTGGTATTGGACCTTCAGAGACGCAAATCCTCAGTGTGGAAAACACTGATGATTCTGGGAATTCGAATGAACCGGAGTTAGTACTTCGGGAGGAGCCTCAGCAAGAATTATGCCGTTCCCAGAGGACTATCAGACCTCCTGACAGACTGAATCTATAGCAGGGGGTGAATGTGATGAAATAACTCTGTGTTCTGGGATTTGTATTGTCTGTTGTTGTTGTACTTGCTAATGTCTGGAATGTTCTACAGATGTAACCACTAATGCTCCTCCCTAACCCCGCCCCTCTGGATCCTCCGGATTGGTATGAGTCTTACTCATAAGGGCTGGGTCGGTGATGAATGATGGCTGCTTTGTGTTAACTCGATGCCATGTTCTTACTTAATAAAAGCCTTTAGTTTTAAGCTTTAACCTCTTGGATTCAGGCAGTTATTTGGCACATCACTACTTCACCATGGGTGGCTCACATACCATATAAAAGGACTCTGCATGGCTCCTCTGCTTTATGGCATCAAGATTGACAAGATAGGCGACGGCAGACACCATGCTCGAGTGCGAGGGAACCGAGAAATTTGCTGCCCAGATTCCAGAGTCAAACCAGCATGAAAACCCCTGTTGGTATGGAGATAATCAGCGCTTGTACATCATAGCTCAACAAGGTTGACAGAAAATTTACTGTCAACTTAAATCCATAGCTGATGTACCTCAGATTAAAACAAAGCTCTAAGATGAGGCTGATTAACTATTTAACTCTGATTGGAGTTTTTTCTAGTTGGGGGCGGGGGTGGAGGAAAGAGGTGTAAACTGATCCGAAAGTTCCTTTTCGGCCTATTCTTTGCTCTCACTCAAGAGATAAACAAACAAGGTTCATGCCTGACACCAGGGAGCATGTTAGCCCCTCCCAAGCACACATCTGCTGAGTTGTGCACAGTTTGAGTAAAGACAGATTACACATCTAGACAGCTCATTGCTGGCCCTGGCTGCACTGAACGGCCACAGTGCAAACTTCACAGCAGCAGAAAACTACAGCTCCCGCCCGCTCGCTAGGACTTGTTGCCTGGTCAAGCGGAGCTTGGGGTCTACCAATCTTGGGGACGCCAATGCAAAAACAAAGAAGCCCTTGGCCTCTGGGCACAGTCTCCTGATTGCCCTTGCTCACTGACTGCTGCCTATTTAGCAGGCACATTAATGCACAACGTAGGCTCCTGGATGTGGACCGTCAGTTAGAATTTGGGTTACAATTGCTGGCTAGATGTGTGATATCTGAATTCGTTTTTCCCTCCACCTCCACCTCGAGCTTCATGCCAAATCAGATCTTGGAGCACAGACATTAGGGGTGTCAGTTGTTGGGAGTGTCATCATTCTATAGTACAGACAAAATACTGAAAGCACTGAGGCAGCCAGATTAACTTGCACGGTAACATAAACAAGACACTGAGACCCCTCTCATAAGGTTCCAAGGAGTATCTCATTATTACAGGGCAAGCCCACCTTGTGTCGGGGTGGAGTGGTCTCAATGCCTCACTTATGTTACAGTGATGCTTCCATAACACAAGTACATTTAACACTCGGCAATCCCATCAGAACAGATGGCCCTGGGCCATTCAGGTTGGTAGATTGGTGCAATCTGCAGCACGGACAAGGCCATTCAAAACCAGCTCTATGCGAACCCAGATTATTTCGCAGGCCTCTCACATAGAAACATAACATAGAAGATAGGGGCAGGAGTAGGCCATTCAGCCCCTCAAGCCTGCTCTGCCATTTAATGAGATCATGGCTCACATGATCACATTAATGAATTACATTCTATTTTTACTGGCTGGAGAAAGGAAGAAAACTAAAACTGAACCCGTGGAGCTGCTGTTTCCCTAGCAAGTATGCACGCATTGCTGAGAGCACAGCCGAGCAGGAAGGGTTGCCATTTGGTTAATTGCTGAAGCAATCTCAATATTCAAATAATCGTTTTATTAATTGGGTTTCAGCACACTCTCGCTCCACAGTCAACCAGCTGACACTGTGCTACCTTTGGTGACACGTTGGTTATCTCATCTTGAAACTGGGATGTGCTGAATAATTTGATTACAAAAGGCCTGTGGAAGAACTGCTGGTGTGTGACAAATTGCTGTTAATCACATTATCGCTCATCCTCTGATAGGACAACCCCCGCCGAGCCTCTGTCCTCCTCCACTGGTTCAATTCACAGCGGGGGCAACATGTTATAACAAGGAGACACTACAAATTCAATTCCACCCCTCCCCCCACCGGATACAGGAGCATATCGAGCTGCATCACAAACGAAGAATCTCGGCAGAGTAAGGAGAGTGCAATGGGCGTGGAATAGAGCCAGCTATTCAATTGGCCACATCTTAAATTGGCCCACTCATTTCAAAATGAATACATTTTGCAAATTATGTTTATATACAACTATATATAAATTTGATAAAAGGCTGCAAAACCAAGTTTGCTTTATTCAATGACACTGCCATCTTCCAGTACAGACACCAAGTGGAGGGGTTTACAAGACACATGTGAAAATCATTGGTCACACATGCTAAACATGTGGTGGTAAAAGTAATCGAATCCCAGAATCTTACAGCACAGGAGAGCTTTTGGCCCATAATGCCTGTGGCAGCTCTCTGAAAGAGCCATCTAATTAGTCCCATGACCCTGCTCTTTCCCCATAGCCCTGCAATTTGTTTTCTTTTCAAGTATATATCCAATTCCCTTTTGAATGTCAACCAACATTTATTAATCAATAGTGAATGCTGATTCATCAAGTTCCTTCAAGCGAGAGCTGGACCAGTTTCTGGCTGGCGGAGATCACCTTGTACAAGACGTAACATCTGGCAACATTGATCAGGGCCAGGGTAGTCTCCTGGACTCGTTTCGATCACCTGAGGGGGTGGGTGAGGAATTTTCCAGATTTTATCCCCCCCCAAATTGACCCGAGTTTTAAAATCTGATTTTTCGCCTCTCCCAAGCGGTTCCAGGGCTCCGGGTGAGGTGGGGTGTGTATATATTGTGATGTACAATACGGTACAACTGTATGGGACCAGTAGGTCTTTTCTGTCTGCCCTTTTCTTATGCTCGTATATATCACTGAAATCTGATTATCTGATCATTTATTCCATTGCTGTTTGTGGATCCTTGCTGTGTGCAAATTTAGTGTTTACCTACATTAAAACAGTGACTATACGCCAATAGTACTCACTGGCTGTAAAGGGCTTTGGGACATCTTGAGAACGTGAACAACGCTATATAAATGCAAGCTCCTCTTTAAATAGCTGCCGTGTGCATACATGAAACAAATCCACTCGTGTATGAACGGCCACAGGTGTGATACGCAAACAAGCGCAAAATGGTTCTTCCTATGAGCATGAATCGACCTTCCAATGAGTCGACTCATTCAGGCACATCGCATTTAAATGCAGCAACAGCGGACTTGGTTTTTTTAATCAAAGTGATCAGGTGGTCACCCCCCAGAAACCAGAGTGCCCGGTTCCAAACCAGGCTGTTGACCACCTTCCTGCCACTTAGTGAGTTAGACCTTAGAACATGCTCAAATTAATCTATTTTCAAAGCTCCCTTCCCAAAAATACCCGGTGACTCAAAATTTAATTGGAGGAAGTGAATCGTAGAATGGAACGGAACAAAATTCAGCTATAGACAGGCAGTTAGCCAATTAGGGTAGGGGAAAACTGTGTACAGGCCACAAAGTATCAGGTGCACAAATGGAGACAGACACAGAGCTGTGAGTGGTGGAGCAGAAGCTAATTCCCATCTACCAGCTGCTGGGTTGCTTTGTTTGTGAGGCGGTTAAGGTGCTTTTACATTACAGTAGTGCAGCCGATGACAACTGCACACAGCTGTCAGCTGAACTCCTAAATGTAAATGACCCAACCTGCAGGGAAACAATGGCATTGTAGATCCACCAAACAGGTGGTCTATGAGCTTGCTATCGCACTGAGCTCCTCTTGTCACACAAGCTAAATGTGGGCAGCTGGTTCCACGTAGCTGCACGCCTCTGCAACTGGGTCTAAGTTGGCTCAGTGGCAGCACTCTTGCCCCTGAATCAACGGTTGTTGGTTCAAGCCCCACTCCAGCGACTTGAGCAAATGTAATAATCTAGGCCGACACTTGAGTGCAGTGAGGGAGTGCTTCACTGTCGTAGGGGCCGCCTTTTGGATGAGACGTTAAACCGATGCCCGGTCTGTAGTGTATGTGCCTTTAAGAGAGAACTACTTTTACAGCTCCTGTAGACTGTAGTACCGTCAGTGACCACACCTGTATATAAGCCTTGAGCATGCCTCTGTACCCCAGTCTTGAGATTACCCTACTCCAGTAAATACCTGTTGATTGTTAAGTTACAGCATCCGTGTGGTTATTGAAAAACATCATACTCTCAGAATCACGGATCTAACAGTGGCGACGAGTGTCGATTCGAATCTACCTGCAACTCTGCATTTCCCTTCGAGGATTCGCTCCGGGAGGGCGGTGGAAGAAAGTCGAGGCCAGAAACACGGGCGTCGACCACGAGCAACCGCCCAGTCGTCCGGCAGAGAGTGAACATCGCAGGGGAGGCTGTGGAGAGCTGGGCTTGGTTCCCCAGCCACGACGATCAGCAACAGACTGACGACAGGTACAGCGCAGACCCTTCCCGGACAGCGGCGGCTGGAGCCGACCGACGGTGGAGAGAAAGCCGAGCAGCGTCGACGGGGTAAGATAGAGGGTGAAGCGCACAGGGTGCAGCCGGGGGTTGGAAACCGAGCGGCGTCGAGGAAAAACAAAACGGAGAGAGAGAGGGTAAAGCAACAGCTGGGTTCAGGACCGAGCGGCGGAAACGGGAAAGGCGCACAAAAAAAAAAGAACGTGCAGAGCACAGCCAGGGCTCAAGGGCTGAACAGTGTCCGCGGGGAGAAGAAGGGAGAGCGCGGGAGACGCCATTGAGAAGGAGGAAGAGCGCGGGAGATGCCATTTTTAGAAGCCGCAGCGGAGAACAAGGGCGAGCGCGGGAAGGAAGGAAAGCGCGGGAGACGCCATTTTGTGCCAGCGGAGAAGAAGGGGAAGCATGGGAGACGCCATTTTTGACAGTTAAATCACAACTAGGGATGCCGAAGAGTGGCAGTATCTCTACGTTCGACAATGAAGTCGAAGATTGGGCGACATGTGGAACATATTGAGGTGTACTGCAGGGTGAATGAAGTGCCAGATGCTAGGAAAGCACTGGTTTTGTTAAATTCCATGGGTGCAAAAACTTATGGCTTACTGCGAAACCTAATAACCCCAGAGAAGCCAGTGGACAAGAATTTCGAAAACATAGTAGAAATCCTACAGGACCACTTAAACCCCACACCGCTGCTGATAGCAGAACGATTTAAGTTCCATAAAAGGAACCAACATAAAGACGAAAGCAATGCTGAGTACCTAACGGAACTGCACAAGCTATCGAAACACTGCCAGTTTGGAGCGGGACTAGCAGATACATTAAGGGACAAGTTTCTGTGTGGGCTGCAAAGTGAAGGAACCCAGAAACGGCTTCTATCAGAAAAGGATCTTACGCTGGACAAGACTTTCAGTATGGCAGTATCACATGAAGCAGCCGCAAGGGGCGCTGCAGAGATACAACGGAGACCGCAAGAATATGGCACCAATGAAATGTCCTATGGAACAGGGAAGTGCTATCGCTGCGGCAGAACACATGACCAGAAGGATTGTTGGTTCAAGGACCAAGTGTGCAGACAGTGTGGGAAAGCAGGACACATAGCAAGAGTCTGCAGGTCTGGGAAGAAAACCAACAGTAAGAAATCTCCACAGGAGAAGTACAAAAAGGTACACCAGGTGATGGACAGTAGTTCAGACGAACAGAAAAGTAACACAGACTCCGGAAGCAAGGAGCTGGGTTGTCTGAAACTAAATAAGGTAACCAAAATGGAGGATCACCAGACTATCTGGGTTACACTCAAGATAGACGGAGTTCAAGTGAAAATGGAATTGGACACAGGATCAGCCCTAACAGTCATAAACCAAAGGGACTACAAGCGGCTATTTTCACATATACCCTTGAAAGCTACAGAGATTGTCTTGAAGACGCACACGGGGCAAAAAGTCTACCCCAAAGGAAAAATAAGAGTGAAAGTGATATATAAAGGCCAGGAAATACCTAAAATGGATATATATGTATTGCCAGATGGAGGACCACCACTGCTAGGACGTGAATGGATCCGGAAGATACAATTAGATTGGCATTCCATACAGGCACTGAAGGTTGAGGCGAAAAAGGATGACGACGTCACACCTGGACGACTGTCAAAAATGCTAACTGACGCAAAAGAAGTGTTCCAGGAGAGACTCGGAACACTAAAAGGCATAACAGCAATGATTAAAATAGAGGAAAATGCAAGCCCAAAGTTTCTTAAGGCCAGACCAGTGCCTTATGCGATCAGACCAGCTGTCGAAGCAGAGCTGGAAGGGTTGGAATGTTCAGGAGTACTGTCCAAAGTAGACTGGAACGAGTGGGCTACACCCATCGTTCCTGTAATGAAGAGGTCGTTGAGTAATACGCCTGGGGAACCAAAGAAGGTCCGCATCTGTGGGGATTTTAAGGTGACAGTGAACCCAGTCCTTCACATGGTACAATATCCGCTTCCACGAATTGAGGATATTTTCGCCTCGCTATCTGGAGGTAAACGCTTCACCAAAATTGATCTAGCCCAGGCGTACTTGCAAATGGAGGTAGAAGAAGCCTCGAAACAATATCTTACGATTAACACTCAAAGGTCTTTATCAATACAACCGGCTGGTGTTCGGGGTAGCATCGGCTCCGGCTATTTGGCAAAGGGCGATGGATCAAGTCCTGCAAGGGATTCCAGGGACCCAGTGTTATTTGGACGACATCCTGGTCACGGGCGAAAATGACAGTGATCACCTCGCCAACTTGGAGAAGGTGCTCACCAGATTAAAGGAATATGGGCTACGAGCTAATCGCCACAAGTGCGAGTTTTTCCATAAGCAGATCTCGTATTGTGGCCACGTCATCGATGAAGAGGGGTTACATAAGTCCCCTGAAAAGATTGAGGCAGTAGTCAAGGCTCCAGCACTGGAAAATGTGTCACAACTGAGGTCGTTCCTCGGGCTGGTAAACTACTACCATAAGTTCTTACCAAATTTGTCCACGGTATTACACCCACTGAACACCCTACTGCAAACAGGGGTACCATGGAAGTGGAATGACGAACGTAGACGAGCTTTCCAGAAGTGTAAAGAATTGATCACATCAAAAGAGGTGTGGCCCATTTCAACCCAGCACTACCAATTCGTTTGGCATGTGATGCATCACCCTATGGTATTGGAGCAGTGCTGTTGCACAAATTCCCAGATGGGTTGGAGAGGCCAGTAGCCTTTGCGTCTCGGTCACTAACCTCAGTCGAGCGCAACTACGCCCAGATTGACAGGGAGGCCCTCAGCCTAGTATGGGGAGTAAAAAAATTCAACCACTATCTGCATGGGCAGAAGTTCACCTTGCTGACTGACCACCAACCACTTGTCTCCATCTTTAATCCAAAGAAGGGCGTTCCAGTAATGACGGCACAACAGTTACAAAGATGGTCCCTGTTTCTAGGGGCGAATCAATATGAACTAGAATATAAAGGCACGAAACAGCACGGAAACACTGATGGGCTATCGCGCCTGCCACTGCCTACTGTGGAGGAAGCACCAGCAGTGGACCCTATCGAGATATTTTATTCATCAATAATTGAACGATTGCCAGTAACGAACGCAGATATAGAGAAGGAGACCCGCAATGATCCGACGCTGTCTCGGGTATATGATTTGATGGTGAGGGGATGGCCAACACATGGCGACTCACTGTTGCCAGTATTCTCATCCAGAAGAGAACAGCTGTCAGTATGCCAGGGGACAGTGATGTGTGGATCCAGTGTGGTGATTCCACCCAAGTTAAGGGAGAGAGTGCTAAATGAGCTACATGCAGGTCATCTGGGGGGAGTGAAAATGAAAAGCCTTGCTAGGGCTTGTGTGGTGGCCGGGAATCGATCAACAAATCGAAGACCTAACCAAGAGCTGCTCAGGATGCCAGAAGGTCCAAAATGCACCACCACATGCCCCTCTACACCCATGGGAGTGGCCCTCCTCTCCATGGCAACGGGTGCATATTGATTTTGCTGGTCCATTCATGGACTCAATGTTCTTACTAGCAGTGGATGCTCATTCAAAGTGGCCTGAGGTGATAAAAATGTCCTCAACCGCTACGGAGAAAACGATTGCAGTCCTACGGACCATATTTGCCAGAAACGACTTGCCAGAGCAGATTTGCTCTGATAATGGACCACAGATTGTGTCCGAAGAGTTTCGAAAATTTGAGAAGGAATGGGGTAAGGCATTACACATCCGCCCCGTATCATCCAGCCACAAATGGATTGGCTGAGAGGTTCGTACAAACCTTTAAGAAGGCGATAAAGGCCATGTGCGACGATGAAATTCCACTACAGCATAAGATGGACAATTTCTTATTAGCCTACCGAAGCGCGACACATGCAGTTACCAACCAGACCCCGGCCATGATGTTCTTTAATCGAAGGTTGCGATCTCGTCTGGACTTGCTTAGACCAAATGTGCAAAGAAATGTTGAGGATAAACAATTCCAGCACATCAATGAGAAGCCGACAAGGAGCTTCAATGTAGGACAACCAGTCTTGGCCCGTGACTACCGAACAGAGAAATGGCAACCTGGAACGATATGCACAAGGCAGGGGCCATCAATGTACACAGTGGATGTCGGGGAGAACATTGTGAGACGCCACGTTGATCAGATCTTAACGTCACAGGAACGAGTCAACTCTGATGTAAGAAAAAGGAGACTTACCATCAAGTAACTTTAAAGTAAGCTTTAAGTAACTTATAAACACACTATATACACAAGAGAGGTCTTTACCATGCCTCTGGTAGAAGCCTCTTACAATACTGAACAGACCAGTATTTATACCAGTCCAACAGGAAGTGACATATGACAGGAAGTGAGGTATGTACACAGTTCATAGTTCATAGTTCATAGTTCACAGGAAGTGATGACATAACTTCCCGGATGTTATCATTTTTATCACATTCTTCCCTCCTGCAGGATTAGGAGGCTGTGGTCTACCTTTTGGTCCGCAGCCGCCAAACAAGGAAGAGTCGCACCCGTTTGGATTCCCGTCGTAGAGGGTCGCTGGTCCGCTTACATGCGGTTGGCCATTGGTCAGAGTCTGTGTGGCCTGGATTGCCCTGTGAAGGGTCGGGGAGATCATGGCTTCGAGTACGAGCCCCAATAGGTTCAAAGTCGGACTGCCTCTGTTCAGAGGGAGGTGCAGAGCTGGTCTGTGGCGGATCAGTACTTTCATGCGCGGTACTGGGAGGGTCGCAACCTTGAGCACGGGGTTCTACCGGCACCAAGCTAGTTGGTGTCCGATCAGGATCCTGGAGAGGGGTACCCGATAGGTCCCAAGAGTTTCCTGGTGAAATGCCATCACCCGATGTCCCACTAGGTCCTGGTGGGCAGGGAGCCAGATCCCGTAATGATACGGTAGATTCTCGGCCGTCGGAATATCGTATGTTTGCATAGGTGGGGTTGGCATCGGTTAGTTCGACCTCATCTACAAGAGGGTCATTTTTAGACGTCCGAACGTATCTTCGGAGTAATACAGGTCCAGGAGTAGTTAGCCATGACGGGAGTGATGTCCCATGAGATGAGCGACGCTGGAATCCAAAGAACCGCTCATGAGGTGTAGTATTTGTGGCTGTAGAAAGCAGGGACCGTATAGAGTGCAATGCATCCGGAAGCACTGTTTCCCATTGCTGGTCTGGTAGGCCCCGAGATCTTAAAGCGAGACGTACGGAATTCCAGATGATACCGTTATACCTCTCTACCTGCCCATTTCCGATGGGATGGTATGGTGTTGTTTTGCTTGTAGCAATTCCCCGTTCTGAGAGGTAGTCCTTGAGTTCCCTTGACATAAAGGATGGACCCCGATCTGAGTGAATATAAGCCGGCATGCCACAGAGAGAAAATACCTGCTCAAGGCAGCAGATTACTGTGGACGCCAGCATATTGGAGCAGGGGAAGGCAAACGGAAAACGTGAATATTCGTCGATCATGGTGAGCAAATATGTGTTCCGAGTTGAAGAGGGCACTGGGCCCTTAAAATCGATGCTAAGTCGTTGCATCGGTTGGGTTGCATGTATGAGTATACCATCTGAGGGGCGGAAGAACTGAGGTTTTAATTCCGCACAAAGCCGGCATTCTGAGCATATTTTCTTTACATCTCCAGTGGAAAAAGGGAGATTCCGTGATCGTACGAAATGTAGCATGCGCGTAACGCCAGGATGACACAAACCATTGTGGACATCCATGAGAGTGGAGGATGACATAGTGGAGCAGAATGCCCGTGTGAGGGTGTCCGGGGCCACATTCTCCTTGCCAGGCCGATAGAGAATGGTATAACCAAAAGAGGCCAGTTCCATCCTCCAAAGTTGTATTTTATTATTCTTAATTTTGGTTCGTTTTCGATTATCGAGCATGAAGGCGACTGATCGTTGGTCCGTGATCAATGTAAAGTGCTGGCGAGCTAGAAAATGGTTCCACTTCCGTACTGCCTCTATGATGGCTGTGGCTTCTTTCTCAACCGGAGGATAATGTAGCTCGGCACCTTGTAAGGTCCTGGACATAAATGCTACAGGACGACCTTCCTGATTCAGAGTAGCCGAGATCGCCACCTCCGAGGCATCACATTCAACCACGAAAGGGAGATTCTCATCAATGGAGTGAAGAGCCGCTTTCTCCAACTGTTTTTTGAGAAGGTTAAAGGCTGCAACAGCCGCTGTTCCCAGTGGAAATGATCTAGCATGCAGCAAGGGTTGGATTTCGTCCGAAAAATGAGGAATCCATTTAGCGTAGTATGCAAACAGACCGAGAGCCCGACGTAAAGAAGCCGGATTCTTAGGTGACGGGAGCTCTTGGAGCGGGCGAAGTCTTTCTGGGTCTGGCTTAATGATACCATTGCCTACGCAGTAGCCAAGGATGTTGATGGTCGGTTGCGACTCAACAGATTTGGATTCATTCAGGGTCAAATTACGGCGATGGAGGGCATCCCGAAATTTTTGGAGGTTGGAGTCGTGTTCCTGTTGATCGTGACCTGCAATGGTAATGTTATCAAGATAGGGAAAAGTGTCCCTTAGGTTTTCCTGCTTAACCAGGCCATCCATTGCCCGTTGAAAGACAGCCACTCCATTAGTAACCCCGAATGGGAGGCGACGAAATTGGTACAGCCGTCCATTAGCCTCAAAGGCTGTGTACTGCTTATCCGAGACCTTCAAGGGTAACTGATGATAGGCACTTTTTAAATCGTAAGTTGAGAACACTTTGTATTCGGCCAGTTTATTAACCATATCATCAATGCGTGGCAATGGGTAGGCGTCCAAGCCGGTATATTGATTGATGGTTTGCGAATAATCGATGCATAGTCGCTGTTTGTGAGGTTTTAAAGGGTTCTTGACAATGACGACTTGAGCCCGCCAGGGCGACGAACATGGTTCAATGATATCCTCTGCTAGAAGTCGAGAGATTTCAGCCGCAATAAAAGATTGGTCTTCCTGATTAAAGCGCCGCGATTTCGTTATTATCGGTTGGCATTGAGGCGGAATACTGCCAAATAATGAGGGTTCATCAAGTGAAGCTGCTGATAATGCACAAAATGGTAATTTAGATGGTATATTAGAAATAGTAAGTCCGGGTTTGGATCCACCAAACTCAATGGTGAGTTTCTTATGCTGTTTTTGGAAGTCCAGCCCTAAGAGGAGATCACTACATAAGTCTTTGAGCACCGAAAGTCGGGTGGAGGGATACATACGACCATGAAGTGTCATATCAACAACACAAAAGCCGGAGATTCTGGTATTAAGTGATGACTGGGCCATCGCAATTGCCTGGTCCGATGGGAAGACATGTAGTTTCAATTTCGCAACAATCTGTTCCTTAATGAAACTATCAGTACTTCCTGAGTCAATTAAGGCATCTAAGGTATGCCCTTTAATTGAAATTTTTGTGGCTGCCTGAGACAGGTTCTGTGGGCAAGCAGCTGTAATTGGTGTCGTTGCACAGAGAGTGGCTAAAACTCTCGGTGTGCTTCTTCGGGAGAGAGCTCGAGAGGAAGCTTGATAGGTCCTAGCTGGAGCATCTTGATAGGCCCTAATTGGGGCAGTTCGGTAGGCCTTAGCTGGATTGGCCCTCGTAGAGGCCCTTGATAGGCAAACTTTAGCAAAGTGTCCTTTTTTCCCGCAATAACTGCAGATTGCATTGCGAGCAGGGCAGGTTTTCCTAGGGTGAAAAGCATCTCCACAAAAGAAGCATTCCTTCCTAGATTGCCAAGAGGCTGCTAAAGTGGGGTCGTCCTCCTCTTCTTCATCAGAATTATCAGAATTAGATTCCCCCATGATAGGGTTCACCTGAGACCGCTTGAATTGTCTGGTTGCAGCTACAGCAGCAGATCGAGATCTGGGCAGCTGATAGAGGTCTGCATTTCTCTTTGCCAAATCCAGTGAACAAGCTAGGTCAAAAGCTTTTTGTAGCTCAAGTGTTTTACTTTCTAGTAGACGCTGGCGTATAAATGGAGAGGCAATCCCGCAGATGAAAGCATCACGAATCATTTCTTGGCGGTACAGCTCAGCTGAGGCTGCCTGAAAGTTACAATCTACGCTGAGCCTGCGAAGTTCTTGCAGGAATTCGTCAATTGATTCCCCTGGCCCTTGTCGGGCTGTGGCCAGTAGATGTCTAGCATAGACCTCATTTGGGGTCTTCGCATACAGTTTCTTAAGTGCCCGAATCACCTCTTCGTAACTATCCCAGTCATCAACATATTCGAACACTTTTGGGGTCACATAATTGACAAGTATCTTCAATTTAGCAGGAGCATCCACTTTACATTCATCCAGAAAATTCTCAAAAGTACGATACCAATGCTTCCATACCCTGCCAGCTGCTGGTGTATTCGGGTCCAAGTCCAGACGAATAGGTCTAAGGATTTTCTCCATGATGGGTGGTTCCCTGGATCCTTAACTTCCGAGTTTGTCTGAAGGTCTAGTATTTGTCAGTGTAAATACTAAGTTACTTAAATTGATGTAAGAAAAAGGAGACTTACCATCAAGTAACTTTAAAGTAAGCTTTAAGTAACTTATAAACACACTATATACACAAGAGAGGTCTTTACCATGCCTCTGGTAGAAGCCTCTTACAATACTGAACAGACCAGTATTTATACCAGTCCAACAGGAAGTGACATATGACAGGAAGTGAGGTATGTACACAGTTCATAGTTCATAATTCATAGTTCACAGGAAGTGATGACATAACTTCCCGGATGTTATCATTTTTATCACAAACTCCATGTCTTGTGTACCTGGGGATGAACCCGACATACCGGTAGCATCTACCTCCGAACCAGTAGCAGTGGAACCCGATGAACTAACCGCTAAAAAGGGGCCAGAATCGCCTCCGCACCAAGAACAAGAACCTCAGGAAAGGCGCTATCCCGAAAGGATCAGGAAGCCGCCCCAAAGACTGAATCTATAAATGGACTATTGTTGTTTAATGTACATGTTAAAGTGTTAATTGTTATTTGAATATTATGGGTACTACTAATCTAAAAGGGGAGGAATTGTAGTGTATGTACCTTTAAGAGAGAACTACTTTTACAGCTCCTGTAGACTGTAGTACTGGCAGTGACCACACCTGTATATAAGCCTTGAGCATGCCTCTGTACCCCAGTCTTGAGATTACCCTACTCCAGTAAATACCTGTTGATTGTTAAGTTACAGCATCCGTGTGGTTATGGAAAAACATCATACTCTCAGAATCACGGATCTAACATGGTCGACCCTCTTGGGCGGATATAAATGATGCCATGGCACTAAAATCAATAGAAATTAAAATTGGGCAGGGTCAAAAAGGGCAGGTGCCAGTTTCTGCCCAAGCATTGAAGGTGAAAATTACCCCAACAGTTGAAATCAAAGAAATCACTGCTGCTCTATTTAATGATCTTTGACCATCAGGTCCGGGGGGGGGGGGGGGGGGGGTGCGGGTGGGGGGTGGTAAGTCAGAGAAGCTCCTGGTCAAAACAGCAATTTCTAGTTTCATGATGGGTGGGACTCATGGCGCGGGGGCGGGGGGTGGAGGAGAGTTGCTCTGGCTGCCTGCCTCTCTTGTGCCACATTGTCCATGCTAGGAGGTCCTGGAGAGGGAGCATGCAGTATCCACCGGTAAGCTTGAGGCCTTCCGCGACACTGGTAGAGGGGATAATCGCTAATCCCAACAACATGATGATTTAATTCTTATTTATGTACTGTTGGCTGTATTGTGCATAGTAATTTATTGTTTATTATATTTGTGGTGGCCTTGAGCACTTGCCTTAGTATTTTACGTTTCCATCTGGTGAAACTAGGGCAACTCAGGGCAACCAGATACATGTTTTATGTCTTGTAAAAGTGCACACTTTTCATGAAAATTTGTTTCTTTGTTCAGGGAGAAATAAAAGAGTCAGAAGACCCATGGGCGACATTTCTCACAGCGAAGTTGTGCATTAGTGAAACGGCGATGCAGATTCAAGGTGTCGAGGTATTTCAGGTTTGCAAACAAGCACATAATTATTTTTCACCAGCATTTAATTTCAGGTAGATGATGGCCCTTCAGCACGACCAGCTGGGTTCAAGCACTAAAACAAAATCCAAGTCACATTTCTGTGTTTAAAACCAAAAATCTAATCGGAATACCGAAAGCCTGAAGGAGCATCCCTGGCCCGAGATTCAGAAGATGTGGGGTGTGTGGCTGGGGGTAGTCAGATGAAGACTGAAAGTCTCTGTCAGAAATACTTTGCTACTGGATGAGAAAGATTCTCCTATCCCTGCTCATCTGCCACCAAAACGCACAGCATGGTCTCCAACAACAGTCCAAAGCTTTCAACTGGAAAAAAAAATCAATCATTATCGGCAAGTACTGCACGAAAAGCCTTACATTTGGACAATGCTGGAAGGCTGCCAAATCAATACTGCTCCTGGTAAATACAGTACATAGTAACAGTCAACAAGGGGATATGATGGGATTACACATAAAATGCAACAAGCCTGAAAACAGCAAGTAAGGACTACAAAATTTCAGGCTGATTGGGTCACTCTGTTAACCTTTACAGCACAGGGCGGAAAAAAGGAACAAAGCGCACCAGTGTGGTACAAAAGTGCGGAGATTCTATTAACATGTAGCAGAACGGGCTGTTGGAATAGAGGTGGCAGAGCACAGAACAACAATGCATGAGCTTACTGCTCTAATTTCCCCACTTGATGAGTTCCTGATCTTGGCTCTTCTGTCAAGGTGAGGCATTAAGCTGGGTAGAAGAGGAACTGAAGTTCTTCTTAAAAAGGATATCAGAACAATGCTGACTTTCTATCACCTTGGTGTAAGGGTTGTACCAATGTTCTCATTTGGATGGCAGCAAGGCATTGGGGGTGAGAGAAAGCAGGAAATAAAGCAACATGCAGAGAGGGAGAGGATGCTATCCAAACTTTCAATTTGGGGCACACTTTTCCTCAAATTAGTTTCTGAATGCTGACTCCCTCTGAACTGAGCCGATCCATTAGGAAAACGTTGTAGACTGCAGTTGGACTTCACAGCATGAATTGAGTCCTCACAGGGACCTGAAGACATGTTTTTAACCCATCCTCTTCTCCAGCCCACAAAGGAAAACCAAAAAAACACCATGCAACAACTCATGCAAAAACTACAATTTGAAGGTCCTTTGGTATCAGAGGTGTGCATCCAAAAGCAGACATATGATGCTCCCACCATCAGCTGCATTGTAAATATAAAGAACCCAACCTACAGGGATGTAAAGGCATCGTAGACCCATTACAAGCAGCGGTCAAGATTAAGAAACTCCTGTTGTTGGGAGCCGTTCCCACACACCTGCATTCCTCTGAATTATGAATTGGAAGCCAGCTGGTCAATGGAGACCAGTGCACAACAAATATAAAGAAGGCAGATCAGTTCACAGAGCTTGCTGTCCAAAGATTAGAACAAATGGGAAGGTAAAATATTAGTCAGACTTTGGAGCTGGTGACAGAGGTTTTGCTGGATTTCAACAAATGCAATTTTGAGGAACAAAAAATTAAGCAGAATACCCAAACAATGGCGGTGTCAATACAGTGTTCCATTGACATGATCCCAAAGCTTTGAAATCACTCACACCGGATCTCAGATCTTCGCTGAGTTGTCTGTTCTCAGCCAGTTGAGTCATTATTTCTGGCCTCAATCTTCTTGGGCTAGAGAAACATAACCAACCACGGTTCTTGCTTAGGAAGGCTATCCACTAACCTCAGTCATCTGAAGAACCACCTTGATGGAAAACAGTGCTTGCAAACCAAGCAAAAGAACCTGCGAAACAGGTGAGATGATGATGTAAATCAAAAGGTACACTTGCTGACGATGATCATTTCTGGCTTCCTCTCCTGCCCCAAGTAAAGCCTCCTTCTGAAGACACTGTGCCTCTTTAAAAATTACTGTAGGCCATTTCAAGTGTCCATTTCAGTCAATGACAGATGTTAAAATGTGATTTCAATAAAGCAATAATTAAGGTAAATACAACTTTGAAGTAGTTCTTGAAAAAGACAGGAATATAATTCACTAGCAACCTGGCAACAATAGAACACAAATTTATTGAAAAAGACAAGAAAATACCAATGAGAAGTAGGGTTATGATACACATGTATACATTTTGAAAAAACATGAAGCCTGATTATAGAGTTTTTCTTGACTCGCTGAGACTACTTTCATTACATGAGAGGCGATTAAGGGGCGATTTGATAGAAGTGTTTAAAATTATGAAGGGATATGACAGAGTAGATAGAAACAGGCCGTTTGCAGTGATTTAGCGGTCTAGAATGAGGGGACATAGATATGAGATTAAATCTAAGAGATTTAGGACAGTAAGGAGAATTTGTTGTGGGTTGTGAGGCGGTGGAGTGCACTACCAAAGTTAATGATTGAAGTAGAGACTATGTCAACATTGGGCCAGAAATTCGCGGCCAAAGGCGTGAGTGCGCTCAGGGTACTCACGCATCTGGCCGTTGGAAATGCCGGCGTTCAGCATGAACAGCGCATGCGGGGAACGCCGGCATTTCCAGACCTCGAGCGCGTGCGACTGCACAGGCAGCGCTTGCGCAGTGAACTTCGTAGATTTCATTCATGAAATCCGTGAGGGTAAGTCCTCAGAAGTTACACTTGAAAAAAGCAAGTGTAAAGTGGTTCATTGGCTGCGGAGGAAGAAACATTTTATCGTGGAGCTTCTGAAATGCAATATTTTTGTTTGGGAAAGGGAGGGAAGTTATTTTAAGAAATTTTAAGTAAGTTTTAAAGTTAAATTTTTTTTTTTTTTATATAAAGGGTTTTCAGAACGGTAGGTAGAAGGAGCAATTGTGGCTGTGTGAATGGAATGTGAGAATGAGTTATGTATGTATGTCCACATATATTCCTTTATGTATATGTATGTGTGTTTTATATTCCTTTACTAATGTGTATGAAAGTATGTTTTTAATTATGATTTTCAAATAAGTTACTTTCTCTGAAAGTCATAATTAAATAATACATTCATACACATAAGTAAAGGAATATATACATAACACGCAAAGGAATATATACAGACATACATACTTTCAGAAGCTCCACGATAAGAAATATCTTCCTCCGCAGCCTCTGGAGCAACTGTACCCATGCTTTTTTCATGTGTAAGTTGTAAGGACTTGACCTCACTGAAAGCAGTAATGAAAGCGGCGAATTATACTGCGCACGTGCTGCCTGTGCAGTCGCACGCGTTCTGCCTCCGAACCCCTTCGTTCAGAGGACAGGAAATGCCGGTTTTCCCCAAAAGCACTGTGCATGCTGAAAACCGGCATTTCATCCGGCCAGATGCGTAAGTACCCCGACCGTACTCGCGCAGTTGGAAGGGAATTACTGGGCCAACATTTTACATGTCAATAAAATGAAAAATTTAACAATTGCACGACTTGCCCCCTCGCATCTGCGACTGAGGGTCCAAGGAGGTGCATTGCGCAAGAGGTCATCATCATACGTATCCTCACACTGTTCCCTTTGGGGAACTGTATGAAGTGGTGGAAGGATTTATGGCCGTGATTAACGCTCATTCCGTGACCGTAACCATCTTTGAACCAGACATTAGGGTGGTTAGTCCTATGGCGGGAGGGTTTTACGGGCTCCCACAACCCATCTGAGGGGGGGGGCCACCAACACCCACGGACGCAAGTATCCCGCTGGATGTCCACCCAGAATTTAAAGTTGGAGCTCCGACTCCACTTGCCGGGACTGTCTGGAGTGGGGTTCAAAACCCTACTCCTTCTGGCCCAGCGGCGGGGATGCTTACTGCTACGCAAAAGGCCCACTCTGCACAAAAGGTGACACCCATACGTTTCCTGCGCCTTTTCCCTCCCCGTGACTGGAGCCCTATGCTGCCATTTCACGTTGCTAATTGGATTGGGCCTTTGTCATAGCGGTAGGATCCCCGCCGCTGGGCCAGATCAGGGTAGGGTTTCGAACCCCGCTCCAGACAGTCCCGGCAAGTGAAGTCAGAGCTCCGACTCTAAATTCTGGGTTGACATCCAGTGGGATATTTGCGTCCGTGGGTGTGGGTGGCCCCCCCTCCTTGTATAGCTTGTGGGAGCCCGTAAAACCCTCCCGCCATAGGACTAACCGCCCTAATGGCTGGTTCAAAGATGGTTACGGTCACGGAATGAGCGTTAATCACGGCCATAAAACCTTCCACCACTTCATACAGTTCCCCAAAGGGAACAGTGTGAAGACACGTATGACGACAACATTGCTAAATAAATAAATGGAATTAAAAAAATTCTTTTAGGGCTTTTAAAAGTCTTTAAATTGCTTTAATTCTCTTTAAAACTACTTCAGATTACTCAAAATAATGTAAACATTTTAAAAAGTTTATAAAAGTTACCAAAATCTTCAAAAAACTTCCAAAAACCTATTTAAACTGCTGCTTTGCATGTAAAAATGATTAGCAGCTTGACAGAAACATTGGGGGCGTGTCCAGTGAAACTGAGACCTCAAGGGGCGTGTCTCACTTACACTGCACGCTCCTGGGTCCGCGCTGGCTGCACTCCTGGGCGGCGTGACGTCATACGCTGCCCGGGATTCTTCTTTTTCATTCACCAAGTCCAGGCGTCCCTGGAGCTGATCGTCAGTAGCGCGGGGTAAGTGTAAATACGGGGCTTGCACGCGCTGCAAGCCCCGTTCTGGACTTTCTGGACCATTTAAGAATAGGTTCGACTGGTGCTTAAAGGAAAGGGGAATAAAGGAATATGGGAATAGGGCAGGTACATGTAAACAGGACTAGTGCTGGTGTGAAGGATAAACCTGACAGGGATGGGTTGGGCTGAACGGCTTGTTTTCTTGTTGGAATTCTATAATTATAACCATGATATTACATGGTTAACACGGGCCAGTCAGATGATCAGCACAGGCCATTCTCCATGCTGCTGCTCCAACACCAGTCTCCCAACTGCTCACAATCCTTTTAACTTCTCTCCCAGCCTCAAACAATAACAACTTCACCACTTCTTCCTTGTCCCAGCAAAACCTTGGCACCCAATCTGATCTCCTGCCCACTGCACCTCAGCTAACCTCTCAACCGCCAGCATTCCCGTTCCTCTGCCTTCCCAAGCTCAATTTTCACCCAGGCCTTGGCCCTGCTCCTTGTCCTCCCCGAATCCTCTTCTGGCTACACAGCTATGAGCCACGATGGGCCCAGTAGCGGGGCCTGGGCCTCGGAAAAGCCGAGACCCAACAGCAGGTCCTGGACCTGGGTGAGAAACAACTAACAGTTTTGTGTTGAATGTTTTCCTCCCACAGGTAACAAAACTTACGTTACATGACATTGAAAAACACCTTATTCTGAAAAGATGCTTATTTTCCTTTACAAAAACCCCATTAAATGGCACAGATAAAAAAAATGAACATATAACAATGGAACTTTCCAGTACATAGTAAGTATAAATATTTTTTATGACAAAACATAATCAGGCAATCTACCTTTTAAATGTAGTGAGAGTGGCAGTTATGCAGATGATAGAGACAGACACAATAACTGTGACATAGAGACTGACAAAAAGATTTGGAGAGTCATGGTGACAGAATCACAGAATCACAGAAACCCCACAGTGCAGATAGAGGCCATTTCGGCCCATCGAGCCTGCACCGACACATATCCCACCCGATCCCCGTAACCCCTACACCAACACACGTCCCACCCTATCCCTGTAACCCCATGTATTTAATCCCCCTAACACTAAGGGTCAATTTATCATAGCCAATCAACCTAACCCGCACATCTTTGGACTGTGGGAGGAAACCGGAGCACCCGGGAAAGCGCGCAAGGCACCGAAACAGAAAAGGCAGAAGCCACACGGAACAAGAGAGAAGAGGACGGGAAGAGTTAGTGTGAGAGACAAGCAGAGAGTTACAGGAAGAGTTCAGTTCTTGGACTCCTTTATTGAAAAAAAAATTCCCCATTGCCAATTGAAGCAGAATCTGATTGCCCTGCCGATGACCCCAGTTGTAATTTTCCCACTGCAACATGACTGTTAATTCACACCAGCCAATAGTTATGAATTTTTAAAGATAAAACCACTCTGCTTCAGTTAACTTCATGTTTTCAGTGCCTGGTCCATCATGGGTGAGAAACAACACAGCTGATGACCACCGTGCTAGATTTAGGATGCTGGGCCAAGAAACCCAAGTAAATAACTCACTCTCTCACACAAAACACTACATTCTGTCGATTTAAAGAGACACAAACCTCTTCGCTGACATGAATGAAAATCAATTCTATTCAATTCCAAATAGTCTTCAATGCATTTTCTTTTCCTTTTATCTTCCTGCTCTTTTATTTTCTCCCCTCTTATGCTGAAGGTCATGTTTCCCTTGTAGGGGCAGGGTTCCATGGGCTCTAATCGCCATCGGTCACCTTGCCCGCGTGGCTGTTGGTCACAAGTGAGCCTTGGCAGCCAGTGTTGGTGTGTTATTTGACCATGGGGGCATCACAGCTGACCCATCTTCCTGTCCGCGCCTTGCCCCGCATCCGTGCAGGCGCACTTAAGAGCAGCAGTGCCTGGATGCCAATCAGGAGCGAAAAAAAAACAGGCCAATCTCCATTGTCATCCTGGCTCAGATCACCTGAAGGGATTTTCTCACTATAGGCAGGGTCTTGGGAGAGCCGCTCTCCCGAATTCACGTTATATCACGCCAATCATCTCCCTACAAACCGGCGACATGGAGAAGTGCGGGCGAGGGCTGGTCATCACACTTTGCAGTGATATTGGCCCACAATTTGCTGGTAAAATAACGGCGAGTTCACGGCGCCTGCCGTTATTATTGTGTAAAAAACCCAGTAACTTCTGGCGAGGGAGAGTTACGCTGTGAGTTGCAAATCATCACATATTGCTGGACAATGTGCGCCGCTCCGCCATTGGCCTCGCAAAAACAGCAACTCACCCTCAACCTCTCCATAAGCTACAAGAAATTTGCACCATAAGTACGAATTAAACTTGCCGCAGAAAGTTAGGGCTGGTATTTAACATAAGAACCCTGTTAATGGGGAGATTTATGTTCCTGCTATGCCAATTTTTTTCTTATTTTTTGTTTCTTTCTCTTAATCCAATCTTTCTTTCCCTCTCTTTATTTCTCGTTCTGTATCTAATTTGACTCTAATTCACCCCACTTCCTTCTCCGTCGTTCACTCTGTTTCTTTCTCTATCCTTAAATTTCATAGGTTAAGGAGATGGACCATTGGTCCCGTCGTTTACCAATTCGCACTTCCAGCAAATTTGCGGCCCTAAAATAATTGGTGCTGAAGGGTGAGGGGAAAAAAATCCAACTCATGGGCAAGGCCGTGAGATGCCCCACACCAGCAAATTCTGGGCCACTGTATCACCACTGAGATGCGTTGTTGCCCAGTGCAGCCTGCAATAATGCAGCAAACATCGCATGGGTTTACAAACCCAGCAGGGGTACATTGATCTGGCCATGGGGAGACCCGGCAGCCAAAAGGATGATATGAAAGCGTCTCAAACCCTGAAGGGACTGGGGCTCCAAGCTCACAAAGACTTGGGCGGTATGAATCAGTGCAAAAATCGCTGAGTCAGCGGGATAGCCAATCCATGTATCCTTCAAGATCTGCTCGTGTGCAATGGGTGTGGAGCGGTCATCACAAATGACCACAACAGGCTAAACCGGCCAAGATTTTCTTCTGACACCCAGCTGTTGTGCAAGGAGTTAGGTTTTCCTACCTTGCTTCCAATTTGCTGCCCTCTGTTTGCCCCCTTATCTCAACTAAGTTTGAACCTTCAGTGCTTAACGCGGAACTTGTGCTTCCACGCTAACAGCAATGCCCCATTCACACAGAATTAAAAATTCATTCAATTCAATTTTTTTTTACAAATAAATGTTAGGAGAAATAAAACATTAAATATGCACCTAACACAAATGTTTTAAAAAGAACATGCCGGTCAGGTTTTTTTTTTAAAACTTTGTTCTGCATGAAAAATTGAATTCTCAAATATTCATTAAGATCTGAGACATTCTCTGCTGGCTTCTGTAGGTTAAGTGCATCACAGAATCACAGAAACCCCACAGTGCAGATAGAGGCCATTTCGGCCCATCGAGCCTGCACCGACACATATCCCACCCGATCCCCGTAACCCCTACACCAACACATATCCCACCCTATCCCTGTAACCCCACGTATTTAATCCCCCTAACACTAAGGGTCAATTTATCATAGCCAATCAACCTAACCCGCACATCTTTGGACTGTGCACAAATGAAATGATTTCCAGAAAACCTGTGAATAAATCACAAACAAACTTCCACAGCTTCCCCGTATGGCTCAGTGTGCAATACTCCTCCCAATGTGGAACCAAACTCGAGAGACCAGGAGAGTCCCAGATTCAATTCTCTGTCTGCGCTCAGTTTGTTGCCCACAGTCAGGGCAATTGTAAGGCACTGTGGTTGGCTGGAGTGTCCCCAGGCTAGGGGAGGGTGCGAGAGAGGGGGAAAAAATCCAGGATTTCCACCTCCAATTGCTATCAAATGACTCTGCTGGAACGTGCATAGATGTGGGTGTTGAATGAGAAGAGGATCAGGCTTGACTGTTTTGTCCTGCACTTGAGGTTACGGCACCAATGGCCTTGTCTTTGCACCTTAGTTCCTCAATAAATTAGTAGAATGGGTTTGGGTCCACTCTTCCCTTTACAGTTGGCAGAGGATGAAGACTGTGCAAGATGTGAAATGAGGTGCCCTGCCTGACAAGAGGAGAAATTGTGAAATAGATGGACTGAAAACTCAGCATAAAAGCATACCGGCAAAATGGTTGACCTTAATCCAACACGTCATTCTGACAGATTCAGCCACATTAACTCCTGTCCACAGGGTTCCACTACAGTCCCCAAGGCCATTTGCCACTTCTCTCCCCTAATGTCACTGATGATATAAATGCAAATGACAATCAGAACAAATGGGGAAAAAGAACCTGCCTAAAATGTGGAAAGAGAGCAGCAGGCATGCCTGCTCAGACTCTTATCTGCTCACCAACTCTGGTACAAGAAATGCCTGCAGTCATGCCAGATTTGATCAAGAAACCAGTGATGAAAATAATATTTGCCTCCTTGATGACTCCTGCTTGTGTGCACATGTGTCCAGATAGTGCGAAGCTACGTATTGGCAGGTTACAAACTGTAAAGTCTGTGGGTTGTTTAGTTAATTAATGCACAGACTCCAAGAGTAACTTAAAACAGGACTTTACTATTCGAAGGTCAGGGCGAATCTGCCAAATAATCCTGACACAGCACTTATATACCGGTGTGGTCACCATCGGTATTACAGTATACAGAAGCCAACAAAGTAGTGCCACACCTAAAATAGTTCTCTTAAAGGTGAACGGTTACATACAATGGTTTTCTTAAAGGTAGACGGAGACATACACTACAATCCTCCCTTTTTAGCTTACAACATACTTAGTCCCCCATTAAACATAACATATATTCAACTTCATGTAAAACAATTCACAGGTATAATCTATGCGGGAAACAGTTTACAGATTCAGTCTCTGCGGGAACAGTTCACAGATTCAGTCTCTGGTCTTGACTCGGTCCGAACAACATCTCTGTGGTGTAGCCGGTTCACATTGCTAGCGTGACTCATCCAATAGTCTTTCCCTTGACTTAACAGCTTGAACTTCCGTCCTGCTGAACCAGCAGTGCTGACTTTTACAAACAGCTGGACTGCCTTGGTAATTTTTCCTACTTGCCAACTGATTTGGCTCCCTTCGTAGGGCCCACGTACATGATCTGGTAGAAGTGATAATGATTTAGATGGTTATCACTTTCTGCTTCGTCTTTTTCTTTTCTGCTTCTTGGAGACTCTCGGGGCTCCCTTATCAGCTGCCAGCTGTAGCGCCACCATCTCCCTATGTTCCTTAGACTTTAAGTGCTTCATCCTGATTTCTGCACTTTGGGAGTTTTCATCACAAGCTGGGCAGACCAAGTCCTCGTAATATTCCGTGTCACTCAACAGGTCATGGTAATATTCGGTGTCGTCCTGAACTAGTCTAGCGAGAGGGCCTGCTACTTCTTCCTTACCCAACCGGACATTAGCCGACTGTTGTTCCCTCCCTAGACATCTTTCCTGAAGAGACTTCTTCATGCGTTCATATTCATCCCGCTCTTCCTGGGTTTCCTGCCAATCCTTCACTAATGACCTCATTTGTGATTCCAATACTTCCCCTTCCATCGGGGATTGATTGATCGGGCTATTCAATCCTTCTACTGGAGCAGCTGTTTCAACATTCTGTAGTTCACATTGACGTGATTCAGCGTACTTTTGACAGCCCCGTAAAATCTGTGTTGCAACCTAAACTATTCCCCAAACTTTTGAGAGCTCCGAACCCCTTCCCTTTGAAGATTGAAGCTCGTGTTCAAATGGTTCCCCTTGCAGAGTCTTGTCTCTCAGCATATGAAGGAGTTGGCTGACCGTCAACTCTTCCACGGGGACCCTGTGGATCAGAGTCTTCTCCATTTCATCCACCTTTTCCTCCAATGCTTTCACCTTTTTTTCCTCTTGTACTTTGGCTTTAAGCGCTCGGAGAAGTTGCGCCTTGATGCTCTCTAGCTCATGTTCAGGGGCCATTCTTACAGTCTCTGTGTTTCTTACAGTTGCCTTTTCTTCCACTGAAAGAATTCCCAGTTGAATCTGTTCTTCAAGTTGTTGAACCTCGGTCATTGCCGCCTCATATTTGTCTTGGGTTTCCTTCAATATTTTTATGAGTTCTTGGACATCTCGACTTTCATGTTCTGCCATGTCTTTCACCTCTAATTTCTCATCTATGGATGGAACTTCTACCGATGAGTCTGTCTTGGCCTTGAGCTCATTAAGAATTTCCTGCAGCCTTTGGACTTCTTGTTCATGTTCAACCTTTAGTTGCTCATATGCTTCCACTGAAACTAGCTTTTCGGAGGTTGCCGAGTTAACCCCCTCCAGGATTGTAGCCTGGGCCTGTTCATGCTGTTCCTTCAACTTCTCAAACTCTGCTTGTAAGGAGTCGTAGAGAAGAACTGGAATAAAATCCTGGCTTCCTGAAGATTCCTCTTCATTTGCTTCTTTCTGCAAATATTCTAACTCCTGAACATCATAAGGGAGATGTGATCGGTGATTGGTCACGATGGCTCTATGGTCGCTCTCTGCTTGAGCTAGCTGCTTCTGTTGTCTTTCCAGATTCTCCCATTCGGTGTCATAGAACTTTTTCATTGTTTTCATCTCTTGTACGAGACGGTAACTCAATTGTTCTAATTGTTGTCGTGATTTGAAATAAAGTTGAGTCCGAGCTCGGTGTTCTTCCGTCATGGATATGTCCTTAAACTGAACAGACTCAGAATTCTCTGTCAAACTATGTTGTCGTTGTTTGGTGGAGATCTGTTCTGAAACTTTGTTCTTCTCTGGAGCATAAGCCTTTCTGCATGCCTTCGTTTTTCCAACCTTAGTCGGCAAGTCCATTTTAGCCTTGTCTTTCACATTTGGGTTGGTCTTATCGTCATCCGATTCAGAATCTGAGCTGATTGTCTGCACCGAGTCCTCACTCGTTATGGCTTTTAGATAGTGCCATTCCATGTCTATTTTCTTGATCCACTCCCGTCCTAGAAGTGGTGGTCCTCCCTCAGGTAGTACGTATAAGTTCATTCTTGGGTGTTCTTTACCCCTATCTCTCACCTTGACTCTTATCTTTCCCATGGGGTATACTTTATGCCCTGTGTATGTCTGCAATACGAACTTGGTATCTCTTAAGGGTATATGTGAGAATAGCTGGTGGTAATCCCTTCGATTTATGACTGATAGAGCTGATCCAGTGTCCAACTCCATTTTCACTTGGACTCCAGCTATTTTTAGCATGACCCAGATAGTTTGTAGGTCAGCTTCCTTACTCACATTGTGAATTCTCAGACTACCCAGCTCCTGGCCGTTTGGGTCTGAGTCCGAATTCTGTTCGTCTGAACTCTTCTCAGCCACCTTGTGTGCCTTGTTGTACTTTTCCTGTGATGGCTTCCTTTGGTTGTTGGTCCTTTGGTTGTTGGTCTTCTTCCCTGACCGGCATACCTTAGCTATGTGACCCAGTTTGCCACATTTCCTACATTCCTGGTTCTTAAACCAGCATTGGTTCTGGTCGTGTGTTGTCTTCCCACAACGATAGCATTTTGTTGTTGTCGAGGTAATTTGATCCACACTGAGTGCCGCTGTCTTTAGCTGCATTTCCGCAGTTCCCTTCGCTGCGGCTTCGTGCGATGCTGCAATAAGGACAGCCCTGTCAAGTGTAAGGTCGTTCTCTTCGAGTAGTCGCTTTTGCGTTCCTTCCTTTACCAATCCGCACACGAACTTGTCTCGCAATGCCTCTGTCAGATTCCCTCCAAACTGGCAGTATTTCGCTAGTCTACGCAGTTCGACCAAGTATTCTGCGTTGCTTTCGTCTTTCCGTTGCGTTCTCGCATAGAATTTGAATCGTTCCGCCAACATCAACGGTGTGGGGTTCAAGTGATCCTTCAGAACAGCCACAATATCATCGAAAGTCTGATCCGCCGGTCTAGCCGGTGATAGTAGATGCTTCAAGAGCCCGTATGTCTTCGCGCCCATCGAGTTTAGCAAGGTTATAGCTTTGTCATCTTCTTCTATTTTATTGGCCTCACAATAGATCTCAATGCGTTCCACATACGTGGCCCAGTCTTATACCTCGGAATTAAAATCGTTGATGTTACTACGCTTAGGCATCTTCCTCTCTTCCTGATAACACCACGGATTATTTCTTTAAATTTTCTTTTTTTTTCCCAAGATGGCGGTTCCCGCGAAGATGGCGGTTTCCCGCGCTTATCTTCTCTCCCCGCCCACTTCAATGGCGGTTCCCCGCTTCTGTCTTCTTCTCCGCCTAATGGCGGCTTCCCGCGTTTCTTCCCCTGGCGGGAGGGGTACACTTTCCCCACGGGCGACGGCCGCTGGCTTTCAGGTTCACAGCCTGCGCGTCGGCTTCAGTGCTTTCCCTTTTCTCGGCAGGGCAACCGGTGCTGGGTACACCCTGTTGACGGCGAACAGTTTCAGCCGCTGGGCTGGCTCTCGCTCAGTTCCCCTTGCTCGGGCTCTGTCTCTCTCCCGCTCGCTCGGCTCTACCGGCGCTGGGTACACCCCGTTGACGGAGAACAGTTTCAGCCGCTGGACTGGCTCTCGCTCAGTCTCCCTTGCTCGGGCTCTGTCTCTCTCCCGCTCGCTCGGCTCTACCGGCGCTGGGTACACCCCATTGATGGAGAACAGTTTCAGCCGCTGGACTGGCTCTCGCTCAGTCTCCCTTGGTCGGCTCTGCTTCTCCCGCTCGCTTGGCTCCCAATCGCGCCTCCCAGCCCTCTCGCAGTCCGGTGCTTCCCTCCCCGGCTGCGGCTGAGTTTATCTCTTCCCGCGCCTACGTTCCCGGTCGCAGCGCTTCGTGGCTTCGGTCGCTGCCCGGCCTTTTTCGCCGGTCACGGTCTAGCTGTCTCACGACGCCGTTGCGTCCCCCAGCCTGTCTGTACCGCGGCTTCCTTGCTCCACGCTGCCCCAGTCTCAGCGCCTCTGGGCCCGACTTCTGTCCGGCTCCTTTCCCCCTCGACCGTGGTCGAGTGCACCGCCCTTATCCTCCGGTTATTCTTTTTACTTTCCCTTACTCACAGTCACCGTGGCCGCCTTGCTTCTCGTGCTGATCGGCTCACTCCTCACCGTGGCAGAAGGGACAGTCAGTGCCTGTTGCTGATGGAAGTCTTTGTCTCTAAATTCTTCCTCCTTTCTAGTTCTGCAGCCTCGAGTTTTTTCCCAGCAGAACGACGAGGGCGGTTGCCTCTTCTCGACGCTCGTTAACTGCTTCGGACGTATTGTTGCCGCAGGGTACGATCGGACTCGTTGCCACTGTAAAGTCTGTGGGTTGTTTAGTTAATTAATGCACAGACTCCAAGAGTAACTTAAAACAGGACTTTACTATTCGAAGGTCAGGGCGAATCTGCCAAATAATCCTGACACAGCACTTATATACTGGTGTGGTCACCGTCGGTATTACAGTATACAGAAGCCAACAAAGTAGTGCCACACCTAAAATAGTTCTCTTAAAGGTGAACGGTTACATACAATGGTTTTCTTAAAGGTAGACGGAGACATACACTACACAAACCACATGAAGAAATTGGAGCAAAGAGTCAACGGCAATGGGATGGGTTAAACAAAGTGTGAAGGAACATTCTAGAAATATCACAACCACTGCAAAGTTCTTCAGCTCAGGGCTCCGTGATGCACTTGTCCAGTGATGATGATCCTCACAGTTGGGAGAGCTGACAGCAAGCCAGTGCGGTACGGAGTTTCACTGGGCTGAGCCACTCAGCAGAAGGGCTTGGTTCCACACAGGGTTAAAAAAGAAAAGAAATCGGCCAAAGAATTTGCGACGCCGTGGCCATTCACCAATTGCACAGATGTAGCACATTTAAAAAAAATTCTAGCACCTCAGCTGCAGTTGAAATGGAACGTGATTCGAACGCTGTCCTTTCAAAGCTGTCCATTTTTCACTGACAGCTGCCAGTGATATCCAATTTTCCAACACTTCCAGTTCACCACACATTAGCAGGCAGCAGAGTAGGTTCAATAAACCCCAGGGGAAGCGACAATAACCCTCCTTGGAGAAACGTTGGCTGCTGGTTGCCAAACTGCTAATTGGAAGATTGTGTTTTAAGTCACTTTCCATTCTCCCTCGCCTCACCTGCAGTATAAATTAGGCACCTGCGGAAACACACAAATTGCTGCCAAAAAGTTGATGAGAAAACTGGGAGTTAGGTAGCGGACTTCTGGTGCTCCACACATCTCCAGTCTGGTGCTCAAACACATCTCCAGTCTGGTGCTCAAACACATCTCTGCCCTCATTACAAAACTTTCTGCTGCACCGCCAGTTCCATGACGCAGCTCGGGGACCTCACTTACTGATGTTTCAGCTTCCACTATCTGCCAGGATAAGAGATGCTCTCTGTTGCTAACACTCAGAACTTGCACCGTCCTCGACTGCTAAAGGCCATATTATGATCAGAAGATAATATGTGAGGAAGGCCATTCGGCCCATCTTAGTGCATCCATCTGGAGAATTCCTAATCCCCCCCACCCCCGCCCCCCACAATGTAACATCCAATTGTTTCTTAACTGATTTCAGAGTTTTTGCTTCCACTACTCTATCTGAATGTTAGTTCCACACGTCGATTACTCTTTGTGTGAAGAAGAATTTAACTGTCATCAGTCCTGAAATTAACTCTTACCAGTTTGAACCCCTGTCCCCTAGTTTTACTTCCTCAGTTTAATTTAACATAAAATCCGGAGGTAACTTTGAGTGAAGCGGATGATATACACTACTTTAAAAATTAATTTTCCCAATTTTTCTCATTATCTTCACCGCTTCTGGAGGCAGGGCTTCACGCTGGCATAGTTACATGGGTGTGACAACTCTCTGCCACCTCCCTCAGGTGCCCAATCCTCATGTGAAAGCCGGACAGCAAAGGTCCACACAGTGTACCCGCAATGATGCGGTTACAGATTAGAAGGTGGGCACTTTTGTTTGTGTTCAACATATAATGGATAACAACTTGAAACTTTCAGCTATCTGAAAGAAGCTCACGGCTTCTTGAAAAGTAAATGTCACATCTCAACTTTCCCTCTCCCCAAGTTCCATCCCATCCTCTCCCGAGATGCTGACTGTTACAGTGTGGATCCATGGCCACTCTCGAGTACCTCCCGCTAAAATTTCATCTTTCATACCTTGAGACTTGCCAATTAAGTACGAGTTGGCTATTTGCCAACGGAAGGCATCACAGCGAGCCCCATTGTCTTCTTACCCGACACACGAGGGGTTACCAGATCGCAGTCAGCAGTGGGCCTCTGGCTGATGTTCTTCTCGTTAGCCCGGGGCACTGATTGTCAACTGTCCCCCCGCACCCCCTCACAGGGCTGTGCTGGCTAACCCAAGGAGAATCGTAAAGTCATCAAGAATCTTGCAGCGAATAACGATGAGTTCAGAGATGTCTACACACAGAGTGACTCTGATCTGGGAAATAATTGCATCGCTGCCTCAACATCTTTGAACTTCACACAGGAACATCTTCCTAATCCAAACTCCTCATTTCCACACGTACCAAATGGCAAAACTGCACGCAACGGCAAGGTGGTAAATATGGCCTCATAAACAGAGCTGTAGATGATGACTTGGTTCCTTTCTGGTGAAGTGTTTTTTCCCCCGGTTTGTTAATAATGCTCAGAGTTGATTTACGAGGGGATCAGACTGCCCCCAATGACCTTTTGCATGGCAGTGACACCACAGAGATTCGTTAAGGGGCATGAGTGCTCTAATTACTCACACACATGACGATGCATATTCTGGTAGGTGTATTATCCTCCATAACTTACTGGATAGGTTCAGGAGGTGGTTAGCTTAGAGAAAACATTGAAGGGATCGGGTCAGAAGATGGATAGGTAGATTGGAGTTATCAAAAATAGGCAGGATTGTTAGGCCTAATCGACCTTTCCGATTCCAAGTGTTCCTAATTCAACAGAGACCAGACTTCAAAGTTGGATAGTTCTGGTCTCTGCATTTAGCCAACTGAGCCTGTCGGGAAGCAGATTATTTGTTAAATACATTGACAAATCCACCCCCTAATCCTAGTCAGTTGGAAATCCCATCCTCCCCCTCCCAGAACAGTGGGTTAGTCCACAGAATGGCAGAATAATGCACTGGCAGCCTCTACAACGCAGCCATAATCAAAATGGCAGCACCGGAGGAGCGAGTTAGAATGTGCGACATTCCTCTTGTGATTAATAAGGAAGGAGGTCGCTGGAGTGTCACTCCGTTTCAAGGGAAGGTAAGCACACTGGCATCACCTGGCTTAACTGCTAATGGTGGCATTTGTGGTGAATCAACAGCCCTGGCGACTGTCTCCTCTGAAAGGAAGATTGTGGTTGTGAAATTTAGTGGCATCAAGGGAGGAATTAAAGGGATTAAGCAATAGATTAATCCGCAAACATTTTTATTGTATTGCATGGATATATAATCAGTGTTTCAACAGGGTGTGGGCACACGTTTTTCATAGACCTTATTTATATAAAAAAATCAAAAGCTCAGACAGATACCGAAAAAGTTACAAAAAAAAGCAAGTGCCTAAACTCGCAGGTGCACTGATTTAAATGGGATGCAGTGCGGCTCTGTGATAACTAATTTCTCTCAGACAGGCAACAGCTGTTTACCAGCTATAGCATCCAATCCACCGAGGCTGGACTCCATCAGCTCGCCAGTTAGAAGGAAATTCTCAGGTGTGCTCAAGTCTGAATTTAAAACTAAATCAGCAGAGCACCCACGAACTTTCCACCCAAACCTTACATCGAGGCATGGCCTTTTTCAAAGCTCTTCAGAAGCGCTCTTCCTACAAATATATAGGAGATACCTGGTGCATTAGAGGGCACCAGTTTTAAGGGTTTAGATGATGTCAAACCAGATTCCTCGTCAAACTGGATTCCTTCCCTTTCATGCGTTTGTTTTTTTTTAAAAGATGATAATGGACCCACATTACTCGCTTAGGGTTCATTGTCTTGCTGCATTGTATGCCCTGGGTAAGAATGTTTACAATGTCGAACAGCTTCTGGGATAGCCGTGTATATCACAGGACAGATGCTCCAGCTGTGGCAGCAACAGACAAATATGGGATTTCAGCCACTGGGAATAATCAACACTGGAATACAGGAAAAAGCCAGGGAGATGAGAAAAGGCCTTTCAGCCCATTCTAGCCAATAAATGCTGGCCTTGCTAGCGACGCCCACATCCCAGGAACAAATTTTTAAAAAACTATTCCTTCTGTACTCAGACTCTCCCACCACAGCATCCGGCTGTACTCTAAACAATCCCACTACTTCCGTCTACAAACATTTATCCCTCTTAAACTAAATACGTTCTTCCTCGTTTGCAAATTCTAAATATTGCTCCACAAATCAAACATGCTATTCTCACCGGACATCCCAAAGTGCAAAGTCATTAGCAAGGAGATACCATCTTTCTTACTTGGACTTCAGCCATTAGCGATTCTTGAGTAAATAAAAAAACCTCATACTTGAGCATGTAAGATTATCATGGATGAGTTGATTTTTAGAATACTTGTTTTAATATCTTATAATCATTAATATCTTATAATCCTCAATATCTTATAATCATCAGTAATGGAGTTATAATCGTGTGTAAGAATTAAATGTAGAAGTCTGTTATCATCAGTTGTATGCAATAATAACCTGAATTATATATGACATGTAACCCTTTTGCTTATAATTAAAAGTCTGTGAGAAAGCTGTAATCAGACAGCCTGGGGTGAGAAAGAGGATTGCTATAGTCGAATAGGGAAGCTGTAGGTGAACACTCGATATTAGCCAACAGTAAGGATGAGACATAGAGTGCATCTAGCCTGGGAAGCAAGATCAGGTGTAACTGCCATTGTGTTGGAATGTTACGATGTCCGCAGTGAATTAAAATCATAAGCATTTCACAGCGAACAGCAAGGACACCATAGGTCGACACTATGGAGACATGTTTCTTTTGTGTTGCCATAACTACCCCAGATATGTGTCTTGATGGTCAAAAACAGATGATGTAAGGGTATCACAAGACTAGAACCTGCGTAAGCCAAGGAGCTGCGGACATGACATCTTTATGACTGGATTTTGGGTTTTGGATGCAAGCCAGTGATTGGTTCAGTAAGACTCCACGGGTTTTGAATGAGAGTAAGGATACAAGAAACGGGTCTTAACAGCCACAAAGTGTAGAAGATTTCAGGAAGAATCAAGGAGACACCCGGGAGACAGAGAGAGAAAGAGACACAGGGCGCAGCTTACTCATGGTTGTGCTTCTACCCAGAGGATAACGGGGTAATATAAGTCTCAATTATTCGCTGTAAACTGCTGCTTGAATACTGTAATGTATCAAGTCTTGCTTATGCTGAATAACGTAAAATCACTGTCCCCAATACAGGTCAACCTCGAATCATTTGGAAGCTGGCTCCCTCTGGGATCTTGCAGCAGAAGTCAATTATCTGACATTCAATCCCTTCCCTGAAAATTTTAGGACAGTGTTCAACAGATTGCACAGCACCAACATTCCCTCATGGCTTAACAGTGCTTACATAAGACCAACGCTGCTGCCAGTGGAAAAATAACCCAGAACGTATGTTTCAGAACATTTCAGGAAACATTCTCCAGAGTTACCAGTTACATGTACACAGTAAGCAGTAGCATTCAGCAGTTCATTTGGGTTTTGGGAGAATAGATGCGTTCCATTTTTGTCACTGCAACGTCATGTGCAAGTGATGTACGTCGCGATCAGAATTATGTCAGCGCACTGCCCGTAAACAAGCCAGGTGGGTGTTGCCAAACACTTTTTCATACAGATGATGCCCCCTTTGAAAATACTGCAAGCTATTCACAAACAGTAACTCATACACCAGTGATCGGCCAAATCTTTCACACCCTCTTCATAATGCTGCAAAGGAAGGCCGAAGTGTCAGCCATGGCTCAGTTGGTAGCTCGCTCTCCTGAGTCAGAAGGTCGTGGGTTCCAGCTCCACTTCACGAGACTTGAGCGCATAATCTCAGCTGACACTCCCAGTGCAGCACTGAGGGAGTGCTACATTGTCGGAGGTGGCATCTTTCAGATGAGATGTTGAACCAAGGCCCCGCCTGCCCTCTTCAGGTGGATGTAAAAGACCGATCGGCACTATTCGAAGAAGAGCAGGAGAGCCTCAGCCATCACATGCACAATGGGAACAACACAGACTCGGCGGGTGAGCATTCTTGCAGCTTGCGCAGTTATGTGGTCTGCTGCGACAATGCTTCTGCAAACATTGCCATTGTGTTCTTGCAATTTTATTTTAAAGTTCTTTCTCATTACCATTTTGTTCCGATGCTAGCCTTTGAAGAGAAAGGTCATACTGTGTAACTGAAATACAGGGAGACTGGCACCGACACTGTCCAATACAACAGTAATGCCCCCGCTGGGTTTTAGAAAAGGTCCCCTATAAAAAGTCAGTTTATGGGGAGAACCGAGACAGCCTTTGTAGCCAAAATTCTAGCGAAATGGTTGTCATAGTTTCAGAGAGCTGTAAAGTGAGTGCTTTTGTTTACCCCTCTTGCCCTAGAGGTGACTTTTCATTTTAAGATACAGCTTCACAAGCAGCAGAACCCTCGAATACCTTGTCCAAATCATAATTTTTCATGTACAAATCTATACAATGAACGTCAGTGGGCCATTAAACTATGGGCCCGATAAAACTGAGCAAAACCCAGAACTTCCATTTCTAGTGGGTGTCAATGGATTTCAAATCAGTTTCAGGAACCCAGCTGAGTCTCACCCGCCTCAGGTCAGGCCACTTAGGACAACTTAAGCAACCCAACTGGACAACTTAAGCAACCCAACTGCTCAACAGACTTGGTGGGGGGGGGGGGGGGGGGGGGGGGTGGGGGGGGGATTTGTGTTTGCCAGCCAAGTTAATGGCCGCATCGCTAAGCGAGTGAAACTGGTCTGGGGGGGTATGGAGATAGGTGACGCAGCGCTCACCTTCCGTGCAACGCTGTCCTGGTGGTGTTGCTGGAGGGATCCGGGATGAAGTTCCTGTCCAGGTCCGGCGTTACAGCTTCCCACAACCTCTGGGAGCAAAGCTGTGGAGCTCGTAAGGAATTGTGGGCAATGAAGAGGTCTGAGAATTAAAGGGGCCACGCACACAGAAAGCAATACAAAATAAAATGCAGTGAATCAATACATTTTTCAGCCCTTTCTGCCTTTTAAGAAATATTCAACATTTAAAAGAAGTTCCAAATGTGAATATTCAGCTGTTAAAGCTGAATTACCTTCCTAACCTCAACAAATGGGAAAACTGCCTCAGCACAAACACAAATGGCTCAGCAAGCCACGGAAGAGGCATCGAGGGTCTCGCACGCAGCACTCCAGCTTTGTGCAGGGGGTCAACACTGCAAGAGCGGCCCTCTACCCACAGGGGCCAGGAGGCCCTCCAGAAAGAAGGATGTGGGAGTACATCACTAAGACAGTCACTGCCAGCAGTGTCGCCCCCACCATCTGGCTCCAGTGCCCAAAGAAGCTTCATGACCTTAGACCACTGGTCAAGGTCAATGAATACATCTTCAAAAGCTGACTCCTCCCAACTGCATCACCAGCCTCTCACACTGCTCAATGCACAACCCCCAATCGCTCACCTACCAACAATCTGCACACCAATGATGAGGCACATCTCCCATTCCTAGCCTCACCTCACCCCCTTGGAGGAGACTGTGCTGGCCATTCTTGGCAGGGGCACAGTTGAGCCCTTGGCCAGCGGCGGGGCTGAAAGATGCGGCTATCCTCGTACGTTATTCTCCTTCTGGCATGCACCTCTGGCTTTGCCGCCCTCCCGTCAGCACAACTCCACCCTTGTGCCTTCCTCATTTCACACATCCAAGAAATGCATCTTGCCCAGCCAGTGGGATCGCAGGCGGATGATTCCATCCCGGATATCCCGACCAGAAAGGGGCGGTCTTCGGAATCATCCGCCTGTGGTCCCACTGAATTCAGCGCTAGGGTCGAAGTATGCGTTGGTGATGTTAAGTTGACGTTGCACGCCGATTGACGTCACCACGCCGCCATTTTTCTTTTACAAGGCGCTGCCAGTTACCGGCAGCGCAAAGGGGGAAGAGGAATATGGCAGCCGCCGCAGGACCCACCACTAGCTGGTGAAAGAGCGTCCGCCGCCATTTTATCGCGCTACGGAGTGGCGGTAAGTACATGAATTTCTAGCTCTTGGAATCAAAAGCAAAATACTGCAGATGCTAGAAATCTGAAATTTAAAAAAAAAGAAATGCTGGAAACACTCAGCGGGTGAGGAAGCATTTGTAGAGAGAGAAAGAGAGTTAACGTTTCAGGCCTGATGACCTTTTGTCAGCACTGGAAGATTCTAAAGATGAACTTCTTCTAAGCAAATACAGAGCCTGGGAAAAGGGGCGGGAAAAGAAAGAATACAAGGCCCGTGATAGGGTGGAGGACAAGAGTGATTAAATAGCAAAAGGGATGATGGTGTGAGGCAAAAGGAGGTGATAATGAGACAAGTACAGAAACAAAAGATGGGTCCAGAAGAGGTGTGAATCATTACAGCAGGATAGCAGAAGGGGAGGGCGGCATGGAAAACCTGACAAAGAGGAGAAGGCTTCTGTGGCCCAGGGTTCGAACCTGGTATATCCCCAGCCTGTGTGGGGCAGAACTTCAATGCAAGATGAGTCACTGGGAGGGCGGCAGGTAAATTCTGCTGTAGACTTTACTCAAAAGTTGAAATGAAAACTTCGAACACATGAACCTACCTACCAGCCCTGCCCATGTTTTAGTTGGCATGGAACAAGTTGATGCATTTTTCTAAAATTTTCAAAATATTCCTGACGAATGGACTGTTTGCCCACTGAACACACACGTGCACCAATTGCCAATCAAATGGCAGATGCCATATTGCAAGCAGCAACAAATATGCAAGTTCTTTCTCAATGTGACATTGGCATTGCTGGCAGAATCAGCACAGAAGAGTCACTTGCCCGGCTTCACGTGAACCTTTCAGCGCTCGCTTCTCAATGAGTGGACTATCTGGCAAATTGCTGCTCTCAAAATTAATGCTTCTCTGCTGCATGAATAAATCTTCCATGACTAATGCACCCATCTGACTAACTGACTGACAACGCCTTTAACACAGAATACATGCCACATGCAGACAGGGGCAACATTATGCTGTTTCCCAACTTGGGCCAAGAGCAGATGAAGATGTAACAGGTCGTTACACATCAGACTGAATTGACAGTGAAATAAGCCTGTCCCTTCCTTTGGGCCAATATAATGTCACACAGGTGCGAGTGCACTTGGTTATGTTGGTAATGAACATGTAGCATACAATGGTCAGGAATGTATTTCTAATCCATATGTAACTGGCAATTAATACAATTAACCCACATCTCGCTGAAAGTGACAAACCTTTTCCTGTTTGCTTACAAGCACATGATGCAGTGACGTAATCCATATGGAAACTCATCACTGTGTCCATTGCACAGCACAGGAGGCGGCCCTTTGGCACACTGTGCCTGTGCCGGCTCTTTGAAAAGTCCCACTCCCCTGCTCTTACCCCGCTCCCCGGCTCTTACCCCGCTCCCCTGCTCTTACCCCCCTCCCCGGCTCTTACCCCGCTCCCCGGCTCTTACCCCGCTCCCCGGCTCTTACCCCGCTCCCCGGCTCTTACCCCGCTCCCCGGCTCTTACCCCCCTCCCCGGCTCTTACCCCGCTCCCCGGCTCTTACCCCGCTCCCCGGCTCTTACCCCGCTCCCCGGCTCTTACCCCGCTCCCCGGCTCTTACCCCGCTCCCCGGCTCTTACCCCGCTCCCCGGCTCTTACCCCGCTCCCCGGCTCTTACCCCGCTCCCCGGCTCTTACCCCGCTCCCCGGCTCTTACCCCGCTCCCCGGCTCTTACCCCATTGCCCTGCAAATTGATCCAAGACAAGTAGTTATCCAATTCCCTTTTGAAATTTATCTTTGAATTTGCTTCCGCCGCCCTTTCAGGCAGTGCATTCCAGATCATAACTCGCTGCAGAAAAAAAATTGCCTCATCTTGCCTCTGGTTCTATGAACCCAGAAAAGCTCCCAAAGTTGTCAACACAAGACAAGCATGTACCAACTTCCAAGACCCCAAATTAACTGATAGAACTGCATGAAATCAGTGCACAAAACTGGAAGCCCACAAATCAAAGGGATAGGTCCTCCCCCCACCCAGTTTCCCTTAAATGGTATACAGGGGAATCCACACACTGAACAGCACTCATGAAGTTCAACTTCATACAGTAGGTGGCACGACAAGGAATCAGATGCTGTGCAGCTAAAGTTGCACATAGTAAAGGACGTTGAAAAATACAACCTTTAATTGAGGTTTAAGGGCCTTGAGCGATTTCCCTCCTCTCCTCAACCTTCCATCAGCAGGTTCCAGTGTAAGACGGGGCTTCTGGTTTTTCGCCTGTAAAACCCAACTTGAAAGTAAAGCTGCTTTCATATCAAGTTACGTGCTGTGCTTGTACTGCTGACTCTCAACCCCATAGATCTTGTACAGTCAGCGCCAATCCCAAAGTCAACTTGTCAGCCATAGAAAATCCAGCAAGTTCATTTTGGTGGGGTGACCGGCTTCATGAAACCCACTCGTCAGGAGCCTGCGGCCCAAGTGTGAGTCTTGTGATATAAAAGCACCTCAAGGTATGTGCCAGTGCAGCCTTCGGTCACCTGAGGAAGAGAGTGTTTGAAGACCAGGACCTCAAACCCAGCACCAAGCTCATGGTCTACAGAGCAGCAGTGATACCTGCCCTGCTGTATGCCTCAGAGACATGGACTATGTACAGCAGGCACCTCAAAGCACCGGAGAGGTGCCACCAACGCTGCCTCCGCAAGATCCTGCAAATCCATTGGCAGGATAGACACAGCAACATCAGTGTTCTCGCTCAGGCCAACATCCCCAGCATCGAAGCTTTGACCACGCTCGATCAGCTCCAATGGACGGGCCACATCGTCCGCATGCCCGATACGAGACTCCCAAAACAAGCGCTCTACTCGGAGTTCCGACACGGCAAGAAGGCCCCAGGTGGGCAGAGGAAACGCTTCAAGGACACCTTCAAAGCCTCCTTGAAAAAGTGTAACATCCCCACCGACACCTGGGAATCCCTGGCCCAAGGCCACACAAAGTGGAGGAGAAGCATCCGGGAAGGCGTCGAACACCTCGAGTCTCTTCGCCGGGAGCAAGCGGAAGCCAAGCGCAAGCACCAGAAGGAGCGCACGTCAACCCAAGAATCCCACCCACCCGTCCCTTCAACTACCGTCTGCCCCACCTGTGACAGAGACTGTAGATCCCGCAGTGGACTCATCAGCCACCTGAGAACTCATTTTTAGTGCGTAAGCAAGTCATCCTCAGTTCCGAGGGACTGCCTAAGAGGAAGAGATAAAAGTACCTCAAGGTATGTACAAGGACCTGCTCAGTTTTTAACTGTTTATGGCCTACAAATGTGAAATGTGCACTCTCAGCATCAAACTATCTCACACAGGATGTTTAATCATGGCTGCTTGTAACTTAAGTGCTTCCTAATTTAGCTTGAAGTGGTAATTTAAGTAGGATACAGCAGGCACTTTGCATCTTTTAACCACAGTTTACTAAGGCCCAAGAGGTGGTTTGAAACATGCTAGTGTACAGTATCAGTGACAGCCTGGCTTAATGAAAGAGATAGAGATAAAGAGGTAGAATTTGCGTCTTTATTGCCTGGACATTAAGCATTGCCTGGTTAGAGCATGGAGTGGAAATGCATAAGGAGAATCGCATGTCAGTAACAGAACCTGCCTCATTTTCCTTCCATTTAATTCAAAGTGAGGAAAATCAGACAAGCTCTGTAACAGGCATGTGATCCTCTGCCAGATTTTCCTCTCTACCTCTGCCCAGGTGATGCTTACCACACAGGGTAAAAAGATGCAAATTTATCACAGAGAAAGAAAGAGGAAGGAAGGAAAACAAATAATAAATATTTAGAGATTAATCTAATTTTGATACACTCTGATAGAGTTGCACCATGATGGTCCCAATAACGTGGGTAGGACAGACGCTACACTGAAGGGATTCGAACAGGGGGGTGGTGAGCAATGTGAGCACGGAGTTGGGTGGCAATGACACATTCCAGAATCTTAGTCTAGAAGGATGCTCTCCACCCAAAGCCTTCTGTGTCAGAGGCAAGAGTTCTACCAGCTGAGCCAAGCTGGTACAGAAGAGAAAGGGACCAATTCCAAAGTTATTCTGGAAAACTCTTCAGGAAAGCCACTGTCTCATGTCTTCACAGACAGTACCAAACACACGAAGGCAAAAAAAGTAACTGCATCAAACACCAAAAGAAAAATCTGTCTCTCTGTGTCTCTCTCCCAAGTGAATTTTAACACCAGTGTGTCATTCAACGACCTTAACCTGCTAGGTGGTAGCCGTAACAATATTTGAGCTGGATATGCCACTTCAAGGAGAATTGCGATTTATAGCTGTTTCAGGCAATTGAAAGTCTTTGAGAATGACAAGGTAGCTCATGATCGCAGGCACACACATACCAGCAGTAGAAAAGCTCAGTTCCCAGGGGCGCTGATAACTCAAACTTACACAACTCAATTTGTTCTCGCTTCTGTTTTCACTTAAACACGACAGCGCGCCGGCCCAGTCCTAGTGGTAGAGAATCCTCTCGGGTGCTTGTTCCGCTTGAATCACATCCTTCCCATATATCTTGGAGCAAAACACACATCAATTCACATAGACATTCAGACCTTCCCCTTAACGCTTCTTCATGCTGCACCTTGGTGAATGGCCATCAAGGTGAGAAAAGCGAAGAGAAAACATTGACAGATAATGGAAACTTGACGAAAAAGTTTTCTGGTATTGAATTCACTCCAAGAAACACCGAGATGGAGCTTTCATAAGTGGGTTTCAGAAGTTATGAAACCAATAAATCTGGGCATCATACAAAAAGCCAATTTAGTCAATCCAGTTACCATGGTTGCTCAGAAACATGACTCTGCAAGATGCCATGAGAATAAAGTAAAATAGTTCTGAAATACCATTATTGGAACGTCAACCAATTTGAACTTTGAAAGTGACACATTATATATAAGCTTTTCGATAAATCTATCAGGATAAACGGGAAATGATGATCTTACTCTGCAGAAAAGAGAGAAACCATGTTGTGAAGTGAGCCACTGAACTACACAACCCCAGATTTCAAATTTCAGTTATTTCCTCCTGCCAACCCTGCAGTTACCACACCAGCCTCTTCAATCAGATCAGATCATATGCACCAGCACATAAACATGAGCAGAGACAGAATGAAAACTGCTTGTGCCAGGCAGCAAGCTCCAACAATATGAGAAAGCCCTCTGGACAGTTACGTTTTTCTCCTTTGGCCAGCTTCGTCAAAAGTGACGACCTGCATTCTCTCCAAATAGCCAAGCTGAAATTGGGATTCAACACATTTTTTTCCAGTTGGGAACCCAATGCCTTGGTGTTATATTTACCCAGGTGCCCCAGTGCCCTGTGTTTTGTGAAGATTAAGCAATTAAAATTCAAGATATGCATTGTGGCTACAATCTCCTTAAGCTTCAAGCTGCCAGATGCTCATCTGTAATTCATTACATCTTTGACACTGCTCAGGTCCTCAATCAGAATCCACACCACAACCACTTTGCCCTTTTCTAAAATAAGGGCAGGCCAAACTCAAAACTAGCAGCACCACACGGGCTAAATTTTATAATTCAGCAAACAACCACATCCAATTTGCAGCACGCAAAAGTTTCCATCCAGGATGATTGTGAATTGAGTGCGCTGATGCAATATGTACTCCCATCGTAGGAAGCTTGTCTCAGAAGTGCCTAATCGTTAAATTAACCCCAACATCTTAATCCCAGAAATGTCATTGTTTTTTGTCATCAAAACTTGCAGTGAAACAATAGTAATGTAGCCTTACATTGACTGCCCAGGACACCATAATCTATTATGGAACTACTTGAAGTCTTCGGGGAGAGCAGTCCCACAAAGAAACCAATCAAAATATAAACTGTACAGAGCATTAGTCAGAGGCCCTTTGAGCGTTGCTCCCCAGGAATCTGATCACCAAGGTAAATGGGCCTCCTCTGTGTTACAGGCATGACGTACTGAAAGGATAATTCCTTCTCCCCACCCACCCCTGCCCTAAATCACCCAGCTGCAAACACTTTACTAAAATAGATGAGCATTAGGCTCCACACAGGAGTCCCTGCAACAGAATCAACAATATATTGATTTGGATGGGGGGGGGGGGGGAGAGAGAGAAGAAAAACAAACTAATAGCTCATACTTATCCCTCAATAAGTGTTTTCTGCTAAACTGAAGTCCTACTCTGTGATGCAGATTTGCTGTGAAAAAGTCATGAATATGGAATTTTCCCCATGGAAATCTCAAGGAGTTTCTCCACAGATTAAGGAGTATATTACTCATGATAATGTGATCCCTCAATTTGTGAATGAAAGGAAATCCTAAGGACGTCCACATCAGAGCAGTTTAAAGAATCACTAGATCTGAATGGCAGCTGTGTTGCAAATGTAACCTTGAAAGACCGCCCCCTTCTCCCTGTGATTAATGACATAAGGTCACACAAACCAGCTGAGGTCACAAGCAGCTCCTGAACTTGGGCTGTTCTCGAACCAATTAATTATTCAACAAGCTGTTTGAATGAAACCTCGACCACGACATCATCTTCAGTCCCTTCTCTTTGTCTCGCAGGGGTCCCTCTGGTCCTGTGCCAATTTCAATCGCCGGCTGTAAGCGGTGAAATACAGTTCCATTTCTCTAACAGTATGATGAGCAAGGACCACAATGTTGTGTTCTATTTAATGGGGCTGGGTCAGAACTTGAAAATCAGGCTAACTGATGGTTTATTTCGAAGACATTTTTAGATCTCGCTCTGCCCCTTTTACTTCAAACTCAGGTGCCTATAGCATTGGGTTAATAGCATTAAGCACCTCGAGACATTGTACTATGTTAAAGACACTATATAAATGCAAGTTATTGTTGTTGGTTTCTGTGCACGATGTCCCAGTTACTTCATAGAATGCAAATCTGGAACTGATTCTTCATTTAAATTCCTGAAGCCAGCTCTTTTAATCCGACAGCACATTTGTAGACATGCAATTCCATGGTTCTCATGACATTGCAGGTTCCCCGAGTTCGGGGGAGGGTTAATCGTATGAGTGCAGCCAATGGTAGGAGGCCCGTACATCCAAAGTCAGCTGCACCTCTGATGTATAAAGGCACAGAGGGTCTAAGAAAACAAAAACGAATCCAATTTTTGCATGCACCTAAAGAAAAGAACTTGCATTTGTACAGTGCCCTTCAGGACCTCAGAACATCCCAACGCGCTTTACAGCCAATGAAGTACGTTTGAAGTGTAGTCACTCTTGTAATGTCGGAGGAGGGGCATCACATTTGCTCCAAAGCATCCAGCTAAACCAGACACCAAAGCCCTGCTGTTAAGAAGGGGCGGGGGGGGAGATGGATTGGGGGGTGGGGGGAGATGGATTGGGGGGGGGAGAAGGGGGAGATGCATTGGGGGGGGAGAAGGGGGAGATGCATTGGGGGGGGAGAAGGGGGAGATGCATTGGGGGGGGGTGATGCATTGGGGGGTGGGGGGGAGATGGATTGGGGGGTGGGGGGGAGATGGATTGGGGGGTGGGGGGGAGATGGATTGGGGGGTGGGGGGGAGATGGATTGGGGGGTGGGGGGGGAAGATGGATTGGGGGGTGGGGGGGGGAGATGGATTGGGGGGTGGGGCGGGGAGATGGATTGGGGGGTGGGGGGGAGATGGATTGGGGGTGGGGGGGAGATGGATTGGTGGGTGGGGGGGGAGATGGATTGGGGGGGTGGGGGGAGAGATGGATTGGGGGGGTGGGGGGAGAGATGGATTGGGGGGGTGGGGGGGAGAGATGGATTGGGGGGGTGGAGAGATGGATTGGGGGGGAGAGGGAGATGGATTGGGGGGGTGGGGGGAGATGGATTGGGGGGGTGGGGGGGAGATGGATTGGGGGGGTGGGGGGAGATGGATTGGGGGGGTGGGGGGAGATGGATTGGGGGGGTGGGGGGAGATGGATTGGGGGGGTTGGGGGGGAGATGGATTGGGGGGGTTGGGGGGGAGATGGATTGGGGGGGTGGGGGGGGGAGATGGATTGGGGGGTGGGGGGAGATGGATTGGGGGGTGGGGGGGGGAGATGGATTGGGGGGGTGGGGGGGGAGATGGATTGGGGGGGTGGGAGGGGGGGAGATGGATTGGGGGGGTGGGGGGGGGAGATGGATTGGGGGGGTGGGGGGGGAGATGGATTGGGGGGGTGGGGGGGAGATGGATTGGGGGGGTGGGGGGGAGATGGATTGGGGGGGAGATGGATTGGGGGAGTGGGGGGGGAGATGGATTGGGGGGGTGGGGGGGAGAAGGATTTGGGGGGGTGGGGGGGAGATGGATTGGGGGGGGTGGGGGGGAGATGGATTGTGGGGGTGGTGGGGAGATGGATTGGGGGGGAGAAGGGGGAGATGCATTGGGGGGGGTGATGCATTGGGGGGGAGATGGATTGGGGGGTGGGGGGAGATGGATTGGGGGGTGGGGGGGATGGATTGGGGGGTGGGGGGGATGGATTGGGGGGTGGGGGGGAAGATGGATTGGGGGGTGGGGGGGATGGATTGGGGGGTGGGGGGGATGGATTGGGGGGGTGGGGGGGGAGATGGATTGGGGGGGTGGGGGGGGAGATGGATTGGGGGGGTGGGGGGGAGATGGATTGGGGGGGTGGGGGGGGAGATGGATTGGGGGGGTGGGGGGGAGATGGATTGGGGGGGTGGGGGGGGAGATGGATTGGGGGGGTGGGGGGGGGAGATGGATTGGGGGGGTGGGGGGGGGAGATGGATTGGGGGGGTGGGGGGGGGAGATGGATTGGGGGGGTGGGGGGGAGATAGATTGGGGGGGTGGGGGGGGAGATAGATTGGGGGGGTGGGGGGGGAATGGTTTGGGGGGGTGGGGGGGGATGGTTTGGGGGGGTGGGGGGGGAATGGTTTGGGGGGGTGGGGGGGGCGATGGATTGGGGGGTGGGGGGAGATGGATTGTGGGGGTGGGGGGAGATGGATTGGGGGGGAGATGGATTGGGGGGGAGATGGATTGGGGGGGGAGATGGATTGGGGGGGGGAGATGGATTGGGGGAGTGGGGGGGGGAGATGGATTGGGGGGTGGGGGGGGAGATGGATTGGGGGGTGGGGGGGGAGATGGATTGGGGGGTGGGGGGGGAGAAGGATTGGGGGTGGGGGGTGAGATGGATTGGGGGGGTGGGGGGAGATGGATTGGGGGGGTGGGGGGAGATGGGTGGGGGGGTGGGGGGGGAGAAGGATTGGGGGGGTGGGGGGAGATGGATTGGGGGGGGAGATGGATTGGGGGAGTGGGGTGGGGGGAGATGGATTGGGGGGGTGGGGGGGGAGATGGATTGGGGGAGTGGGGTGGGGGGAGATGGATTGGGGGGTGGGGGGGGAGATGGATTGGGGGGTGGGGGGGGAGATGGATTGGGGGGTGGGGGGGGAGAAGGATTGGGGGTGGGGGGTGAGATGGATTGGGGGGGTGGGGGGAGATGGATTGGGGGGGTGGGGGGAGATGGGTGGGGGGGTGGGGGGGGAGAAGGATTGGGGGGGTGGGGGAGATGGATTGGGGGGGGGAGATGGATTGGGGGAGTGGGGTGGGGGGAGATGGATTGGGGGGGTGGGGGGGAGATGGATTGGGGGAGTGGGGTGGGGGGAGATGGATTGGGGGGGTGGGGGGGGAAGATGGATTGGGGGGGTGGGGGGGAAGATGGATTGGGGGGTGGGGGGAGATGGATTGGGGGGTGGGGGGGAGATGGATTGGGGGGTGGGGGGGAAGATGGATTGGGGGGTGGGGGGGAAGATGGATTGGGGGGTGGGGGGGGGAGATGGATTGGGGGTGGGGGGGGGAGATGGATTGGGGGGTGGGGGGGAAGATGGATTGGGGGGTGGGGGGGAAGATGGATTGGGGGGTGGGGGGGGGAGATGGATTGGGGGGTGGGGGGGAATGGATTGGGGGGGTGGGGGGAGAGATGGATTGGGGGGGTGGGGGGGAGAGATGGATTGGGGGGGGGGAGATGGATTGGGGGGGTTGGGGGGGGTGGGGGGGAGATGGATTGGGGGGTGGGGGGGAGATGGATTGGGGGGGTTGGGGGGAGATGGATTGGGGGGTGGGGGGGGAGATGGATGGGGGGGTGGGGGGGAGATGGATGGGGGGGTGGGGGGGAGATGGATTGGGGGGGTGGGGGGGGAGATGGATTGGGGGGGTGGGGGGGGGGAAGATGGATTGGGGGGGTGGGGGGGTGGGGGGGGAGTTGGATTGGGGGGGTTGGGGGGGGAGATGGATTGGGGGGTGGGGGGGGAGATGGATTGGGGGGGTGGGGGGGAGATGGATTGGGGGGGTGGGGGGGGAGATAGATTGGGGGGTGGGGGAGGAATGGATTGGGGGGGGGGGGGGGGGCGATGGATTGGGGGGTGGGGGGAGATGGATTGGGGGGGTGATAGATTGGGGGGTGGGGGGGGAATGGATTGGGGGGGTGGGGGGGGGGCGATGGATTGGGGGGTGGGGGGGGCGATGGATTGGGGGGGTGGGGGGGGAGATGGATTGGGCGAGGAGATGGTTTGGGGGGGAGATGGATTGGGGGAGTGGGGGGGAGATGGATTGGGGGGGTGGGGGGGGAGATGGATTGGGGGGGTGGGGGGGAGATGGATTGGGGGGTGGGGGGAGATGGATTGGGGGGGTGGGGGGGGAAATGGATTGGGTGGGTGGGGGGGAGATGGATTGGGGGGGGGGAGATAGATTGGGGGATTGGGGGGGAGATAGATTGGGGGGGGTGGGGGGGAGATGGATTGGGGGGGGTGGGGGGGGGAGATGGATTGGGGGGGTGGGGGGGGGCGATGGATTGGGGGGTGGGGGGAGATGGATTGGGGGGGGTGATAGATTGGGGGGTGGGGGGGGAATGGATTGGGGGGGTGGGGGGGGGGCGATGGATTGGGGGGTGGGGGGGGCGATGGATTGGGGGGGTGGGGGGGGAGATGGATTGGGGGAGGAGATGGATTGGGGGAGTGGGGGGGAGATGGATTGGGGGGGTGGGGGGGGGAGATGGATTGGGGGGGTGGGGGGAGATGGATTGGGGGGTGGGGGGAGATGGATTGGGGGGGTGGGGGGGAAATGGATTGGGTGGGTGGGGGGGAGATGGATTGGGGGGGGGGGAGATAGATTGGGGGATTGGGGGGGAGATGGATTGGGGGGGGTGGGGGGGGAGATGGATTGGGGGGGTGGGGGGGAGATGGATTGGGGGGGTGGGGGGGAGATGGATTGGGGGGGGTGGGGGGGAGATGGATTGGGGGGGTGGGGGGTGAGATGGATTGGGGGAGTGGGGGGGGAGATAGATTGGGGGATTGGGGGGAGATGGATTGCGGGGCTGGGGGGGAGATGGATTGGGGGGGTGGGGGGGAGATGGATTGGGGGGGGTGGGGGGGAGATGGATTGGGGGGGGTGGGGGGGGGAGATGGATTGGGGGGGTGGGGGGGGAGATGGATTGGGGGTGGGGCCGGAGATGGATTGGGGGGTTAGACAGAGTGAATACACACGCTGAAGATGGGCTGCTGAATTTTTAGTGTTTTTAGTGTTTAAAGTGGGGGGAAAAAAGGTTCATTTCAAGTTTAAAAAGGTTTTAAAGTTAAATTTAGTTCTAGTTAAGTTAGTTTAGTTAAGTTTGAGTTTAGTTTAGTCTAGATTAAGTAAGGAAGGGAAAGACCACCAAAGAGACCACCAAAGGAAAAAAAACCAGAGGAAATTAGAAAAAAAAAGCCAAAGAAAAAAAAGAAATAAGGGAAAAAAAAAATATACAAATCAAAGAACAGCGGCCGCACGGGGCCACAGCAGCAGCAGAAGCGAGGTGACTCGGCCGCATCGGGAACCGAGGCGCGAAGGCCGCACGGAGACGCAGCGGCAGCCGGAGCGAGGAGACTCGGGGAGGCCGCTTCGGGAAACGAGGCGAATCGGGGAGGCCGCACGGAGATGCAGCGGCAGCCGGAACGAGGTGACTCGGGGAGCCCGAGCGGCGAACGAGACACGGCCCGATCGGCGGCCGCAGTCCAGCACCCGAGCGACGACCGCAGTCCAGCACCCGAGCGACGGCCGCAGTCCAGCACCCGAGCGACGACCGCAGTCCAGCACCCGAACGGCGAACGAGGCACAGCCCGAGCGGCGGCTGGGCTAGAAAGCCCGGGAAAGGCCCGAGGAGCCAGGCCCAGAGACCTCTGAGGAGAAGGGGAGCAACCAGAAGGCTTCCAGAAGCAAACCAAGACTGTGAGTACAGGGCCCAGGGAGGGAGACTGAAGCCAGGGAAAGGCCCGAGGAGCCAGGCCGAGACAGAGGCACAGAGACCTCTGAGGGGGAGGGGAACAGCCCGAAGGCACCGGGAAACAGCGGCTCACAGACCCAGACCTGAGAAGGGTGAACCCAGAAGCCGAGGCCCAGGGACCACGGGGTCGGAGAGGGGGACCGGGAAAGTTCGCGAACAGGGAGAGGGAAACACCAAACCCGGGGCCCCAGAAAAGCTTATTCTAAGATCAACAATACTTTACCAAAAATGAGCGAATCAGAAGATCCACAACAGCCCCGCTTCCAGATTCCCCCCAACACCGCAAAAAAAGCTATAAAAGCGATCAAGCATGAGCAGATGAGAGAAAAACCAGAAACACTTTTTGCTGACTGTTACAACAATGGGACAAAAAGTAACCTCATTTTCTACTCAGATCAGCCAGTGGCTTGGATCACAGCAATAAAATCACACTATACCAATGTTAAGCTAGAAAATACCGCAAATGGGTCCATAATGAAAATGAACACACCAGGAGACAGTTCAACTACGACGGTCAACACGTACAATACCGGAACAATATTAGTGCAAGGCAACCTCGACAAATTTGCAACGGCCTTCAGGACACTGAAAAAATTAACTAAGGGGGGAAGGAACAGCCCCAGAGTGGCCCGCACTCCCCCAACATTGACAACTTACCAGGAGAAAATCTGCCTGGTCAGGAGGTGAACGAGCCACACAGTTCAAACCAGACACTAACCCCGGGGAACCACAGCCACACGATACAACTGACAAACCCCAGCATAACTACCAGGGAGGAAGCCACACATAGTCCCCCTACCATTCCCAGCTCACCAAGAGAAGAGCAGCATAGCCAGGAAGTGAGTGAGCCCTCCAGGGCCGACCAGCCTAGCCAGGAAGTGAGTGAGCCTTCCAGGGCCGACCAGACACATACCCCGGGATCACACAGCCAGATACAACCAAAAGATAAATTTAATCAATTAGAGATAGAGATGGTTAAACTTAGAGAGGACTTCCTCAAAATGAATGACGATCAAAATCAGGAGAGGGAGAGACACAAGAGAGAGCTGAAGCTACTTGAGAACCAGGTGAATCTACTTAGGAATCAGGTGAAAGAGCTGCAGGAAAAAGAAGAGAGCCATAGAGGAGAGATAACACCATTAGACCAGCAACCAGAGGCTAGAGATAAGACAAGACAGAGCCGGACGGAACGGCTGCACTCCCACACGGAACAAAAGCAACAGACACACAATACAAGGGGTGCCACACAGACCGACCAGCATACTGATTCGCAATCTTCCCCCACCACCGTGGAACCACAAGCGGGCTGCTCACAAGAGGTACGCACACACCAGACACCCCAGCCCAGCACACACACTATGAGTCCAAGCGAAAGCCACCAGACAGTAAACACAAACAAGGCTGACGTCGTAATACTCATAGACTCAAATGGGAAATTTCTATGGGAGAAAAAGCTATTCCCTAGAAGTAAAGTAGAAAAGATCTGGTGCCCAACAACAAACAGAGCCATGGGATGGCTGACCAAAGCCAGATTAGGCTCCCCCCAACACATAATAATACACACGGGCACAAATGACCTAAAGACCCAACAGAAAGAAGTAGCAACATCGCTCAGAGCAATGATTAGGAAAGCAAGCAGTACATTTCCAAACACTAGAATCACTGTTTCCACAATATTGCCGAGAACAGACTTCAACAACAACACAATTCATGAGATAAATGCCAGCATAGCAAGAGACTGCGAATCAAACCACAACGTACACCTGGCCCAACACCCCACCCTCGATGAGGAATGTCTTTACGACCACGTCCACATCCAAAGGCAAAGAATATCGATCTTTGCTAAAGCCCTGAAGGACGTCGCTTTTAACCGGGTCCATACCCAGACTCCAAGAGGACCCCCCCCCGACCACCAGAGATCAGCGGGGTACATATCAGGAACACTACAAGGACCACCAACACACCAACCGAGACCAGAGAGGATCCCCATGCAAAACAACAATATCAGACCTGCACCACTCCTGTCCCACAGGGGAATAGGACTGCTCCCAGCCAGACAGAGGGAGAGATGCACAGGACGTACGCAATACCTCAGACAGAAACAATCCATTAAGAGACAATAAGCAGATGTGCAGCAGCATCTACTTCCGCCTTATGGATCAAGGACTAATTAATAGAAAGAACTGTAACCAAATTGTATTAACTTTTGTAGACAACTGATGTGATCTTTTTTTTCCCCACACTTAGACACGACAAACACGTACCACTCTTTAACCTATCATAGTAAAAGATCAAACTTAACATGAAATCCTTATATATTTCGACCTGGAATATCCAAGGTCTACGCTCTTCACTGCGAGAAGTGAAAAGTAGGACCCCAGAGTTCATAGATGAAACTAAAGACCTAGATATTATCATTTTACAGGAAACTTGGTATAAAGGAAAAGGACACACTGGCTGTCCCCAAGGGTACACTGAGCTGGTGGTCCCCTCCAATAAATTACCAAGTGTAACCCAAGGCAGAGACTCCGGAGGCATACTGATCTGGTTTAAAACAGAACTTAAGAATTACATCAAATTTATAAAAAAGGGCGAAAACCATATGTGGCTCAAACTTGAGAGGGAGATTATCTCAAACACCCAAGATGTTTACATTTGCGCACTTTATATCCCTCCAATCGATTCCCCGTACTACAAAGAGGACACCTTCTCCAACATGGAGGGGGAAATTATCCAATACCAGGCCCAGGGGAACGTGTTGATCTGTGGGGACCTCAATTCAAGAACGGGCGAAGAACCAGACTTCACCAATAATCAGGGAAACAATTACGTTTTCGGGAATAACCACTTTGACATCCCTTCCCTTCCATACAGGCATAACTGCGACAAGCAGTCAAATACCAACGGAAAACAGCTACTACAGCTCTGTCGAAACCTGGGTCTGTACATTGTCAATGGTAGGTTCATAGGAGACCTCCTAGGAAGATCGACCTATTGCTCACCTCTTGGCTGCAGCACAGTAGACTATATGATTACAGACTTAGACCCATCCTCTTTCAGAGCATTCACAGTCAAACCACAAACAACACTGTCAGATCACAGTCAAATTACTATGTTCCTCAAAAAGACAGAAACAAACAACATAGAAACACAACCCAGTAAACTGTACAACACCAAAAAATCGTACAGATGGGCCAAAAACGACACGGAAAAATACCAGAAAACAATTAGCAATGCATCAACTCAAGCTCTCTTAGACACCTTTCTGGATAACATATACACTCACAATAAAGAAGGCGTAAACCGGGCAGTTAGTAAACTAAACAATATTTTTGATAATTTGGCAACAAATGCAAACTTGAAAGCTCGCAAGAACAAACCCAAAACAAAAAACTATGAAAAATGGTTTGACCGAGATTGCCATAACATGAGGAAAAAACTTAGAAAAATATCAAACCAAAAACACAGACATCCAGAAAACGAGGAACTACGCCTTACTTATTGTCAGACACTAACACAATACAGAAACACACTAAGAACCAAAAAAGAGCAATATATTAAGAATACACTCAGCTCCATGGAGGAATCCATTGATTCCAATTGTTTCTGGGAAAACTTGAAAACACTACACAAAAAACAACACGACGATTTGGCCATTCAAAATGGGGACACATGGGTAAACCACTTTGAAAAATTATACCAGAAAAACACACTAAGACCAGAGCAACACCAAATATGCAAAAAACTGGAAAAGCTAGAAATGGCCATAAAAGATAACCAAAACCCGCTGGACGCCATAATAACAGAAAAAGAACTTCTTGAAAAACTCAAGGACCTGCGACCAGGAAAAGCCTGCGGGACAGACGGCATACTAAACGAGATGATTAAACACACAGATGACAAAATGAAACTGGCTATCCTAAAACTCTTCAACTTGGTTCTGAGTGTCGGTTATTTCCCTGATATCTGGAACAAAGGACTCATAACGCCCATATACAAAAGTGGGGACAAAATCGACCCAAACAACTATCGAGGCATCTGTGTAAACAGTAACCTGGGGAAGGTATTCTGTAGCATCATAAACAAAAGACTTATAAACTTCCTTGAGGAGCACAATGTCTTGAGTAAAAGCCAAATTGGATTCCTGCCAAACTATAGAACATCCGATCATATCTTCACCCTACAGACCCTAATTGACAAACATGTTCACCATAACAAAAGCAAAATCTACGCAT